>NW_027443830.1:0-34432 GCF_048569485.1 Anomaloglossus baeobatrachus | reverse complement strand
GGAGAAAAATGTGTTCATTTCATGTATGCGCGAAATGCCTTAAAAATGGCTTTAAAATGGATTTGGAGCATGGAGACGATTATCTCGGGATTGCAAGATAACCAAACAAAACTTTTAGTGGATTTCTACTTATTTTATTAAATATCATCTCCACCAAACAGGACAAGCTTGCATCTGTTATAGTTTTGGAGAAAAATGTGTTCATTTCATGTATGCGCGAAATGCCTTAAAAATGGCTTTAAAATGGATTTGGAGCATGGAGACGATTATCTCGGGATTGCAAGATAACCAAACAAAACTTTTAGTGGATTTCTACTTATTTTATTAAATATCATCTCCACTAAACAGGACAAGCTTGCATGTGTTATAGTTTTGGAGAAAAATGTGTTCATTTCATGTATGCGCAAAATGCCTTTGAAATGGCTTTAAAATGGATTTGGAGCATGGAGACGATTATCTCGGGATTGCAAGATAACCAAACAAAACTTTTAGTGGATTTCTACTTATTTTATTAAATATCATCTCCACCAAACAGGACAAGCTTGCATCTGTTATAGTTTTGGAGAAAAATGTGTTCATTTCATGTATGCGCGAAATGCCTTAAAAATGGCTTTAAAATGGATTTGGAGCATGGAGACGATTATCTCGGGATTGCAAGATAACCAAACAAAACTTTTAGTGGATTTCTACTTATTTTATTAAATATCATCTCCACCAAACAGGACAAGCTTGCATCTGTTATAGTTTTGGAGAAAAATGTGTTCATTTCATGTATGCGCGAAATGCCTTAAAAATGGCTTTAAAATGGATTTGGAGCATGGAGACGATTATCTCGGGATTGCAAGATAACCAAACAAAACTTTTAGTGGATTTCTACTTATTTTATTAAATATCATCTCCACCAAACAGGACAAGCTTGCATCTGTTATAGTTTTAGAGAAAAATGTGTTCATTTCATGTATGCGCGAAATGCCTTAAAAATGGCTTTAAAATGGATTTGGAGCATGGAGACGATTATCTCGGGATTGCAAGATAACCAAACAAAACTTTTAGTGGATTTCTACTTATTTTATTAAATATCATCTCCACCAAACAGGACAAGCTTGCATGTGTTATAGTTTTGGAGAAAAATGTGTTCATTTCATGTATGCGCAAAATGCCTTTGAAATGGCTTTAAAATGGATTTGGAGCATGGAGACGATTATCTCAGGATGGCAATATAAACAAACGAAACTTTTAGTAGATTTCTACTTATTTTATTAAATATTATCTCCACCAAACAGGACAAGCTTGCATCTGTTATAGTTTTGGAGAAAAATGTGTTCATTTCATGTATGCGCGAAATGCCTTAAAAATGGCTTTAAAATGGATTTGGAGCATGGAGACGATTATCTCGGGATTGCAAGATAACCAAACAAAACTTTTAGTGGATTTCTACTTATTTTATTAAATATCAACTCCACCAAACAGGACAAGCTTGCATCTGTTATAGTTTTGGAGAAAAATGTGTTCATTTCATGTATGCGCGAAATGCCTTAAAAATGGCTTTAAAATGGATTTGGAGCATGGAGACGATTATCTCGGGATTGCAAGATAACCAAACAAAACTTTTAGTGGATTTCTACTTATTTTATTAAATATCATCTCCACCAAACAGGACAAGCTTGCATCTGTTATAGTTTTGGAGAAAAATGTGTTCATTTCATGTATGCGCGAAATGCCTTAAAAATGGCTTTAAAATGGATTTGGAGCATGGAGACGATTATCTCGGGATTGCAAGATAACCAAACAAAACTTTTAGTGGATTTCTACTTATTTTATTAAATATCATCTCCACCAAACAGGACAAGCTTGCATCTGTTATAGTTTTAGAGAAAAATGTGTTCATTTCATGTATGCGCGAAATGCCTTAAAAATGGCTTTAAAATGGATTTGGAGCATGGAGACGATTATCTCGGGATTGCAAGATAACCAAACAAAACTTTTAGTGGATTTCTACTTATTTTATTAAATATCATCTCCACCAAACAGGACAAGCTTGCATGTGTTATAGTTTTGGAGAAAAATGTGTTCATTTCATGTATGCGCAAAATGCCTTTGAAATGGCTTTAAAATGGATTTGGAGCATGGAGACGATTATCTCAGGATGGCAATATAAACAAACGAAACTTTTAGTAGATTTCTACTTATTTTATTAAATATTATCTCCACCAAACAGGACAAGCTTGCATCTGTTATAGTTTTGGAGAAAAATGTGTTCATTTCATGTATGCGCGAAATGCCTTAAAAATGGCTTTAAAATGGATTTGGAGCATGGAGACGATTATCTCGGGATTGCAAGATAACCAAACAAAACTTTTAGTGGATTTCTACTTATTTTATTAAATATCATCTCCACCAAACAGGACAAGCTTGCATCTGTTATAGTTTTGGAGAAAAATGTGTTCATTTCATGTATGCGCGAAATGCCTTAAAAATGGCTTTAAAATGGATTTGGAGCATGGAGACGATTATCTCGGGATTGCAAGATAACCAAACAAAACTTTTAGTGGATTTCTACTTATTTTATTAAATATCATCTCCACCAAACAGGACAAGCTTGCATGTGTTATAGTTTTGGAGAAAAATGTGTTCATTTCATGTATGCGCAAAATGACTTTGAAATGGCTTTAAAATGGATTTGGAGCATGGAGACGATTATCTCAGGATGGCAATATAAACAAACGAAACTTTTAGTAGATTTCTACTTATTTTATTAAATATTATCTCCACCAAACAGGACAAGCTTGCATCTGTTATAGTTTTGGAGAAAAATTTGTTCATTTCATGTATGCGCGAAATGCCTTAAAAATGGCTTTAAAATGGATTTGGAGCATGGAGACGATTATCTCGGGATTGCAAGATAACCAAACAAAACTTTTAGTGGATTTCTACTTATTTTATTAAATATCATCTCCACCAAACAGGACAAGCTTGTATCTGTTATAGTTTTGGAGAAAAATGTGTTCATTTCATGTATGCGCGAAATGCCTTAAAAATGGCTTTAAAATGGATTTGGAGCATGAAGACGATTATCTCGGGATTGCAATATAACCAAACAAAACTTTTAGTGGATTTCTACTTATTTTATTAAATATCATCTCCACCAAACAGGACAAGCTTGCATCTGTTATAGTTTTGGAGAAAAATGTGTTCATTTCATGTATGCGCGAAATGCCTTAAAAATGGCTTTAAAATGGATTTGGAGCATGGAGACGATTATCTCGGGATTGCAAGATAACCAAACAAAACTTTTAGTGGATTTCTACTTATTTTATTAAATATCATCTCCACCAAACAGGACAAGCTTGCATCTGTTATAGTTTTGGAGAAAAATGTGTTCATTTCATGTATGCGCGAAATGCCTTAAAAATGGCTTTAAAATGGATTTGGAGCATGGAGACGATTATCTCGGGATTGCAAGATAACCAAACAAAACTTTTAGTGGATTTCTACTTATTTTATTAAATATCATCTCCACCAAACAGGACAAGCTTGCATCTGTTATAGTTTTGGAGAAAAATGTGTTCATTTCATGTATGCGCGAAATGCCTTAAAAATGGCTTTAAAATGGATTTGGAGCATGGAGACGATTATCTCGGGATTGCAAGATAACCAAACAAAACTTTTAGTGGATTTCTACTTATTTTATTAAATATCATCTCCACCAAACAGGACAAGCTTGCATGTGTTATAGTTTTGGAGAAAAATGTGTTCATTTCATGTATGCGCAAAATGCCTTTGAAATGGCTTTAAAATGGATTTGGAGCATGGAGACGATTATCTCGGGATTGCAAGATAACCAAACAAAACTTTTAGTGGATTTCTACTTATTTTATTAAATATCATCTCCACCAAACAGGACAAGCTTGCATCTGTTATAGTTTTGGAGAAAAATGTGTTCATTTCATGTATGCGCGAAATGCCTTAAAAATGGCTTTAAATGGATTTGGAGCATGGAGACGATTATCTCGGGATTGCAAGATAACCAAACAAAACTTTTAGTGGTTTTCTACTTATTTTATTAAATATCATCTCCACCAAACAGGACAAGCTTGCATGTGTTATAGTTTTGGAGAAAAATGTGTTCATTTCATGTATGCGCAAAATGCCTTTGAAATGGCTTTAAAATGGATTTGGAGCATGGAGACGATTATCTCGGGATTGCAAGATAACCAAACAAAACTTTTAGTGGATTTCTACTTATTTTATTAAATATCATCTCCACCAAACAGGACAAGCTTGCATCTGTTATAGTTTTGGAGAAAAATGTGTTCATTTCATGTATGCGCGAAATGCCTTAAAATGGCTTTAAAATGGATTTGGAGCATGGAGACGATTATCTCGGGATTGCAAGATAACCAAACAAAACTTTTAGTAAATTTCTACTTATTTTATTAAATATCATCTCCACCAAACAGGACAAGCTTGCATCTGTTATAGTTTTGGAGAAAAATGTGTTCATTTCATGTATGCGCGAAATGCCTTAAAAATGGCTTTAAAATGGATTTGGAGCATGGAGACGATTATCTCGGGATTGCAAGATAACCAAACAAAACTTTTAGTGGATTTCTACTTATTTTATTAAATATCATCTCCACCAAACAGGACAAGCTTGCATGTGTTATAGTTTTGGAGAAAAATGTGTTCATTTCATGTATGCGCAAAATGCCTTTGAAATGGCTTTAAAAGGGATTTGGAGCATGGAGACGATTATCTCGGGATTGCAAGATAACCAAACAAAACTTTTAGTGGATTTCTACTTATTTTATTAAATATCATCTCCACCAAACAGGACAAGCTTGCATCTGTTATAGTTTTGGAGAAAAATGTGTTCATTTCATGTATGCGCGAAATGCCTTAAAAATGGCTTTAAAATGGATTTGGAGCATGGAGACGATTATCTCGGGATTGCAAGATAACCAAACAAAACTTTTAGTGGATTTCTACTTATTTTATTAAATATCATCTCCACCAAACAGGACAAGCTTGCATCTGTTATAGTTTTGGAGAAAAATGTGTTCATTTCATGTATGCGCGAAATGCCTTAAAAATGGCTTTAAAATGGATTTGGAGCATGGAGACGATTATCTCGGGATTGCAAGATAACCAAACAAAACTTTTAGTGGATTTCTACTTATTTTATTAAATATCATCTCCACCAAACAGGACAAGCTTGCATCTGTTATAGTTTTAGAGAAAAATGTGTTCATTTCATGTATGCGCGAAATGCCTTAAAAATGGCTTTAAAATGGATTTGGAGCATGGAGACGATTATCTCGGGATTGCAAGATAACCAAACAAAACTTTTAGTGGATTTCTACTTATTTTATTAAATATCATCTCCACCAAACAGGACAAGCTTGCATGTGTTATAGTTTTGGAGAAAAATGTGTTCATTTCATGTATGCGCAAAATGCCTTTGAAATGGCTTTAAAATGGATTTGGAGCATGGAGACGATTATCTCAGGATGGCAATATAAACAAACGAAACTTTTAGTAGATTTCTACTTATTTTATTAAATATTATCTCCACCAAACAGGACAAGCTTGCATCTGTTATAGTTTTGGAGAAAAATGTGTTCATTTCATGTATGCGCGAAATGCCTTAAAAATGGCTTTAAAATGGATTTGGAGCATGGAGACGATTATCTCGGGATTGCAAGATAACCAAACAAAACTTTTAGTGGATTTCTACTTATTTTATTAAATATCATCTCCACCAAACAGGACAAGCTTGCATCTGTTATAGTTTTGGAGAAAAATGTGTTCATTTCATGTATGCGCGAAATGCCTTAAAAATGGCTTTAAAATGGATTTGGAGCATGGAGACGATTATCTCGGGATTGCAAGATAACCAAACAAAACTTTTAGTGGATTTCTACTTATTTTATTAAATATCATCTCCACCAAACAGGACAAGCTTGCATGTGTTATAGTTTTGGAGAAAAATGTGTTCATTTCATGTATGCGCAAAATGCCTTTGAAATGGCTTTAAAATGGATTTGGAGCATGGAGACGATTATCTCAGGATGGCAATATAAACAAACGAAACTTTTAGAAGATTTCTACTTATTTTATTAAATATTATCTCCACCAAACAGGACAAGCTTGCATCTGTTATAGTTTTGGAGAAAAATGTGTTCATTTCATGTATGCGCGAAATGCCTTAAAAATGGCTTTAAAATGGATTTGGAGCATGGAGACGATTATCTCGGGATTGCAAGATAACCAAACAAAACTTTTAGTGGATTTCTACTTATTTTATTAAATATCATCTCCACCAAACAGGACAAGCTTGCATCTGTTATAGTTTTGGAGAAAAATGTGTTCATTTCATGTATGCGCGAAATGCCTGAAAAATGGCTTTAAAATGGATTTGGAGCATGGAGACGATTATCTCGGGATTGCAAGATAACCAAACAAAACTTTTAGTGGATTTCTACTTATTTTATTAAATATCATCTCCACCAAACAGGACAAGCTTGCATCTGTTATAGTTTTGGAGAAAAATGTGTTCATTTCATGTATGCGCGAAATGCCTTAAAAATGGCTTTAAAATGGATTTGGAGCATGGAGACGATTATCTCGGGATTGCAAGATAACCAAACAAAACTTTTAGTGGATTTCTACTTATTTTATTAAATATCATCTCCACCAAACAGGACAAGCTTGCATGTGTTATAGTTTTGGAGAAAAATGTGTTCATTTCATGTATGCGCAAAATGCCTTTGAAATGGCTTTAAAATGGATTTGGAGCATGGAGACGATTATCTCGGGATTGCAAGATAACCAAACAAAACTTTTAGTGGATTTCTACTTATTTTGTTAAATATCATCTCCACCAAACAGGACAAGCTTGCATCTGTTATAGTTTTGGAGAAAAATGTGTTCATTTCATGTATGCGCGAAATGCCTTAAAAATGGCTTTAAAATGGATTTGGAGCATGGAGACGATTATCTCGGGATTGCAAGATAACCAAACAAAACTTTTAGTGGATTTCTACTTATTTTATTAAATATCATCTCCACCAAACAGGACAAGCTTGCATGTGTTATAGTTTTGGAGAAAAATGTGTTCATTTCATGTATGCGCAAAATGCCTTTGAAATGGCTTTAAAATGGATTTGGAGCATGGAGACGATTATCTCGGGATTGCAAGATAACCAAACAAAACTTTTAGTGGATTTCTACTTATTTTATTAAATATCATCTCCACCAAACAGGACAAGCTTGCATCTGTTATAGTTTTGGAGAAAAATGTGTTCATTTCATGTATGCGCGAAATGCCTTAAAAATGGCTTTAAAATGGATTTGGAGCATGGAGACGATTATCTCGGGATTGCAAGATAACCAAACAAAACTTTTAGTGGATTTCTACTTATTTTATTAAATATCATCTCCACCAAACAGGACAAGCTTGCATCTGTTATAGTTTTGGAGAAAAATGTGTTCATTTCATGTATGCGCGAAATGCCTTAAAAATGGCTTTAAAATGGATTTGGAGCATGGAGACGATTATCTCGGGATTGCAAGATAACCAAACAAAACTTTTAGTGGATTTCTACTTATTTTATTAAATATCATCTCCACCAAACAGGACAAGCTTGCATGTGTTATAGTTTTGGAGAAAAATGTGTTCATTTCATGTATGCGCAAAATGCATTTGAAATGGCTTTAAAATGGATTTGGAGCATGGAGACGATTATCTCGGGATTGCAAGATAACCAAACAAAACTTTTAGTGGATTTCTACTTATTTTATTAAATATCATCTCCACCAAACAGGACAAGCTTGCATCTGTTATAGTTTTGGAGAAAAATGTGTTCATTTCATGTATGCGCGAAATGCCTTAAAAATGGCTTTAAAATGGATTTGGAGCATGGAGACGATTATCTCGGGATTGCAAGATAACCAAACAAAACTTTTAGTGGTTTTCTACTTATTTTATTAAATATCATCTCCACCAAACAGGACAAGCTTGCATGTGTTATAGTTTTGGAGAAAAATGTGTTCATTTCATGTATGCGCAAAATGCCTTTGAAATGGCTTTAAAATGGATTTGGAGCATGGAGACGATTATCTCGGGATTGCAAGATAACCAAACAAAACTTTTAGTGGATTTCTACTTATTTTATTAAATATCATCTCCACCAAACAGGACAAGCTTGCATCTGTTATAGTTTTGGAGAAAAATGTGTTCATTTCATGTATGCGCAAAATGCCTTTGAAATGGCTTTAAAATGGATTTGGAGCATGGAGACGATTATCTCAGGATGGCAATATAAACAAACGAAACTTTTAGTAGATTTCTACTTATTTTATTAAATATTATCTCCACCAAACAGGACAAGCTTGCATGTGTTATAGTTTTGGAGAAAAATGTGTTCATTTCATGTATGCGCAAAATGCCTTTGAAATGGCTTTAAAATGGATTTGGAGCATGGAGACGATTATCTCGGGATTGCAAGATAACCAAACAAAACTTTTAGTGGATTTCTACTTATTTTATTAAATATCATCTCCACCAAACAGGACAAGCTTGCATCTGTTATAGTTTTGGAGAAAAATGTGTTCATTTCATGTATGCGCGAAATGCCTTAAAATGGCTTTAAAATGGATTTGGAGCATGGAGACGATTATCTCGGGATTGCAAGATAACCAAACAAAACTTTTAGTAAATTTCTACTTATTTTATTAAATATCATCTCCACCAAACAGGACAAGCTTGCATCTGTTATAGTTTTGGAGAAAAATGTGTTCATTTCATGTATGCGCGAAATGCCTTAAAAATGGCTTTAAAATGGATTTGGAGCATGGAGACGATTATCTCGGGATTGCAAGATAACCAAACAAAACTTTTAGTGGATTTCTACTTATTTTATTAAATATCATCTCCACCAAACAGGACAAGCTTGCATGTGTTATAGTTTTGGAGAAAAATGTGTTCATTTCATGTATGCGCAAAATGCCTTTGAAATGGCTTTAAAAGGGATTTGGAGCATGGAGACGATTATCTCGGGATTGCAAGATAACCAAACAAAACTTTTAGTGGATTTCTACTTATTTTATTAAATATCATCTCCACCAAACAGGACAAGCTTGCATCTGTTATAGTTTTGGAGAAAAATGTGTTCATTTCATGTATGCGCGAAATGCCTTAAAAATGGCTTTAAAATGGATTTGGAGCATGGAGACGATTATCTCGGGATTGCAAGATAACCAAACAAAACTTTTAGTGGATTTCTACTTATTTTATTAAATATCATCTCCACCAAACAGGACAAGCTTGCATCTGTTATAGTTTTGGAGAAAAATGTGTTCATTTCATGTATGCGCAAAATGCCTTAAAAATGGCTTTAAAATGGATTTGGAGCATGGAGACGATTATCTCGGGATTGCAAGATAACCAAACAAAACTTTTAGTGGATTTCTACTTATTTTATTAAATATCATCTCCACCAAACAGGACAAGCTTGCATCTGTTATAGTTTTAGAGAAAAATGTGTTCATTTCATGTATGCGCGAAATGCCTTAAAAATGGCTTTAAAATGGATTTGGAGCATGGAGACGATTATCTCGGGATTGCAAGATAACCAAACAAAACTTTTAGTGGATTTCTACTTATTTTATTAAATATCATCTCCACCAAACAGGACAAGCTTGCATGTGTTATAGTTTTGGAGAAAAATGTGTTCATTTCATGTATGCGCAAAATGCCTTTGAAATGGCTTTAAAATGGATTTGGAGCATGGAGACGATTATCTCAGGATGGCAATATAAACAAACGAAACTTTTAGTAGATTTCTACTTATTTTATTAAATATTATCTCCACCAAACAGGACAAGCTTGCATCTGTTATAGTTTTGGAGAAAAATGTGTTCATTTCATGTATGCGCGAAATGCCTTAAAAATGGCTTTAAAATGGATTTGGAGCATGGAGACGATTATCTCGGGATTGCAAGATAACCAAACAAAACTTTTAGTGGATTTCTACTTATTTTATTAAATATCATCTCCACCAAACAGGACAAGCTTGCATCTGTTATAGTTTTGGAGAAAAATGTGTTCATTTCATGTATGCGCGAAATGCCTTAAAAATGGCTTTAAAATGGATTTGGAGCATGGAGACGATTATCTCGGGATTGCAAGATAACCAAACAAAACTTTTAGTGGATTTCTACTTATTTTATTAAATATCATCTCCACCAAACAGGACAAGCTTGCATGTGTTATAGTTTTGGAGAAAAATGTGTTCATTTCATGTATGCGCAAAATGCCTTTGAAATGGCTTTAAAATGGATTTGGAGCATGGAGACGATTATCTCAGGATGGCAATATAAACAAACGAAACTTTTAGAAGATTTCTACTTATTTTATTAAATATTATCTCCACCAAACAGGACAAGCTTGCATCTGTTATAGTTTTGGAGAAAAATGTGTTCATTTCATGTATGCGCGAAATGCCTTAAAAATGGCTTTAAAATGGATTTGGGAGCATGGAGACGATTATCTCGGGATTGCAAGATAACCAAACAAAACTTTTAGTGGATTTCTACTTATTTTATTAAATATCATCTCCACCAAACAGGACAAGCTTGCATCTGTTATAGTTTTGGAGAAAAATGTGTTCATTTCATGTATGCGCGAAATGCCTGAAAAATGGCTTTAAAATGGATTTGGAGCATGGAGACGATTATCTCGGGATTGCAAGATAACCAAACAAAACTTTTAGTGGATTTCTACTTATTTTATTAAATATCATCTCCACCAAACAGGACAAGCTTGCATCTGTTATAGTTTTGGAGAAAAATGTGTTCATTTCATGTATGCGCGAAATGCCTTAAAAATGGCTTTAAAATGGATTTGGAGCATGGAGACGATTATCTCGGGATTGCAAGATAACCAAACAAAACTTTTAGTGGATTTCTACTTATTTTATTAAATATCATCTCCACCAAACAGGACAAGCTTGCATGTGTTATAGTTTTGGAGAAAAATGTGTTCATTTCATGTATGCGCAAAATGCCTTTGAAATGGCTTTAAAATGGATTTGGAGCATGGAGACGATTATCTCGGGATTGCAAGATAACCAAACAAAACTTTTAGTGGATTTCTACTTATTTTGTTAAATATCATCTCCACCAAACAGGACAAGCTTGCATCTGTTATAGTTTTGGAGAAAAATGTGTTCATTTCATGTATGCGCGAAATGCCTTAAAAATGGCTTTAAAATGGATTTGGAGCATGGAGACGATTATCTCGGGATTGCAAGATAACCAAACAAAACTTTTAGTGGATTTCTACTTATTTTATTAAATATCATCTCCACCAAACAGGACAAGCTTGCATGTGTTATAGTTTTGGAGAAAAATGTGTTCATTTCATGTATGCGCAAAATGCCTTTGAAATGGCTTTAAAATGGATTTGGAGCATGGAGACGATTATCTCGGGATTGCAAGATAACCAAACAAAACTTTTAGTGGATTTCTACTTATTTTATTAAATATCATCTCCACCAAACAGGACAAGCTTGCATCTGTTATAGTTTTGGAGAAAAATGTGTTCATTTCATGTATGCGCGAAATGCCTTAAAAATGGCTTTAAAATGGATTTGGAGCATGGAGACGATTATCTCGGGATTGCAAGATAACCAAACAAAACTTTTAGTGGATTTCTACTTATTTTATTAAATATCATCTCCACCAAACAGGACAAGCTTGCATCTGTTATAGTTTTGGAGAAAAATGTGTTCATTTCATGTATGCGCGAAATGCCTTAAAAATGGCTTTAAAATGGATTTGGAGCATGGAGACGATTATCTCGGGATTGCAAGATAACCAAACAAAACTTTTAGTGGATTTCTACTTATTTTATTAAATATCATCTCCACCAAACAGGACAAGCTTGCATGTGTTATAGTTTTGGAGAAAAATGTGTTCATTTCATGTATGCGCAAAATGCATTTGAAATGGCTTTAAAATGGATTTGGAGCATGGAGACGATTATCTCGGATTGCAAGATAACCAAACAAAACTTTTAGTGGATTTCTACTTATTTTATTAAATATCATCTCCACCAAACAGGACAAGCTTGCATCTGTTATAGTTTTGGAGAAAAATGTGTTCATTTCATGTATGCGCGAAATGCCTTAAAAATGGCTTTAAAATGGATTTGGAGCATGGAGACGATTATCTCGGGATTGCAAGATAACCAAACAAAACTTTTAGTGGTTTTCTACTTATTTTATTAAATATCATCTCCACCAAACAGGACAAGCTTGCATGTGTTATAGTTTTGGAGAAAAATGTGTTCATTTCATGTATGCGCAAAATGCCTTTGAAATGGCTTTAAAATGGATTTGGAGCATGGAGACGATTATCTCGGGATTGCAAGATAACCAAACAAAACTTTTAGTGGATTTCTACTTATTTTATTAAATATCATCTCCACCAAACAGGACAAGCTTGCATCTGTTATAGTTTTGGAGAAAAATGTGTTCATTTCATGTATGCGCAAAATGCCTTTGAAATGGCTTTAAAATGGATTTGGAGCATGGAGACGATTATCTCAGGATGGCAATATAAACAAACGAAACTTTTAGTAGATTTCTACTTATTTTATTAAATATTATCTCCACCAAACAGGACAAGCTTGCATCTGTTATAGTTTTGGAGAAAAATGTGTTCATTTCATGTATGCGCGAAATGCCTTAAAAATGGCTTTAAAATGGATTTGGAGCATGGAGACGATTATCTCGGGATTGCAAGATAACCAAACAAAACTTTTAGTGGATTTCTACTTATTTTATTAAATATTATCTCCACCAAACAGGACAAGCTTGCATCTGTTATAGTTTTGGAGAAAAATGTGTTCATTTCATGTATGCGCGAAATGCCTTAAAAATGGCTTTAAAATGGATTTGGAGCATGGAGACGATTATCTCGGGATTGCAAGATAACCAAACAAAACTTTTAGTGGATTTCTACTTATTTTATTAAATATCATCTCCACCAAACAGGACAAGCTTGCATCTGTTATAGTTTTGGAGAAAAATGTGTTCATTTCATGTATGCGCGAAATGCCTTAAAAATGGCTTTAAAATGGATTTGGAGCATGGAGACGATTATCTCGGGATTGCAAGATAACCAAACAAAACTTTTAGTGGATTTCTACTTATTTTATTAAATATCATCTCCACCAAACAGGACAAGCTTGCATGTGTTATAGTTTTGGAGAAAAATGTGTTCATTTCATGTATGCGCAAAATGCCTTTGAAATGGCTTTAAAATGGATTTGGAGCATGGAGACGATTATCTCAGGATGGCAATATAAACAAACGAAACTTTTAGAAGATTTCTACTTATTTTATTAAATATTATCTCCACCAAACAGGACAAGCTTGCATCTGTTATAGTTTTGGAGAAAAATGTGTTCATTTCATGTATGCGCGAAATGCCTTAAAAATGGCTTTAAAATGGATTTGGAGCATGGAGACGATTATCTCGGGATTGCAAGATAACCAAACAAAACTTTTAGTGGATTTCTACTTATTTTATTAAATATCATCTCCACCAAACAGGACAAGCTTGCATCTGTTATAGTTTTGGAGAAAAATGTGTTCATTTCATGTATGCGCGAAATGCCTGAAAAATGGCTTTAAAATGGATTTGGAGCATGGAGACGATTATCTCGGGATTGCAAGATAACCAAACAAAACTTTTAGTGGATTTCTACTTATTTTATTAAATATCATCTCCACCAAACAGGACAAGCTTGCATCTGTTATAGTTTTGGAGAAAAATGTGTTCATTTCATGTATGCGCGAAATGCCTTAAAAATGGCTTTAAAATGGATTTGGAGCATGGAGACGATTATCTCGGGATTGCAAGATAACCAAACAAAACTTTTAGTGGATTTCTACTTATTTTATTAAATATCATCTCCACCAAACAGGACAAGCTTGCATGTGTTATAGTTTTGGAGAAAAATGTGTTCATTTCATGTATGCGCAAAATGCCTTTGAAATGGCTTTAAAATGGATTTGGAGCATGGAGACGATTATCTCGGGATTGCAAGATAACCAAACAAAACTTTTAGTGGATTTCTACTTATTTTGTTAAATATCATCTCCACCAAACAGGACAAGCTTGCATCTGTTATAGTTTTGGAGAAAAATGTGTTCATTTCATGTATGCGCGAAATGCCTTAAAAATGGCTTTAAAATGGATTTGGAGCATGGAGACGATTATCTCGGGATTGCAAGATAACCAAACAAAACTTTTAGTGGATTTCTACTTATTTTATTAAATATCATCTCCACCAAACAGGACAAGCTTGCATGTGTTATAGTTTTGGAGAAAAATGTGTTCATTTCATGTATGCGCAAAATGCCTTTGAAATGGCTTTAAAATGGATTTGGAGCATGGAGACGATTATCTCGGGATTGCAAGATAACCAAACAAAACTTTTAGTGGATTTCTACTTATTTTATTAAATATCATCTCCACCAAACAGGACAAGCTTGCATCTGTTATAGTTTTGGAGAAAAATGTGTTCATTTCATGTATGCGCGAAATGCCTTAAAAATGGCTTTAAAATGGATTTGGAGCATGGAGACGATTATCTCGGGATTGCAAGATAACCAAACAAAACTTTTAGTGGATTTCTACTTATTTTATTAAATATCATCTCCACCAAACAGGACAAGCTTGCATCTGTTATAGTTTTGGAGAAAAATGTGTTCATTTCATGTATGCGCGAAATGCCTTAAAAATGGCTTTAAAATGGATTTGGAGCATGGAGACGATTATCTCGGGATTGCAAGATAACCAAACAAAACTTTTAGTGGATTTCTACTTATTTTATTAAATATCATCTCCACCAAACAGGACAAGCTTGCATGTGTTATAGTTTTGGAGAAAAATGTGTTCATTTCATGTATGCGCAAAATGCATTTGAAATGGCTTTAAAATGGATTTGGAGCATGGAGACGATTATCTCGGGATTGCAAGATAACCAAACAAAACTTTTAGTGGATTTCTACTTATTTTATTAAATATCATCTCCACCAAACAGGACAAGCTTGCATCTGTTATAGTTTTGGAGAAAAATGTGTTCATTTCATGTATGCGCGAAATGCCTTAAAAATGGCTTTAAAATGGATTTGGAGCATGGAGACGATTATCTCGGGATTGCAAGATAACCAAACAAAACTTTTAGTGGTTTTCTACTTATTTTATTAAATATCATCTCCACCAAACAGGACAAGCTTGCATGTGTTATAGTTTTGGAGAAAAATGTGTTCATTTCATGTATGCGCAAAATGCCTTTGAAATGGCTTTAAAATGGATTTGGAGCATGGAGACGATTATCTCGGGATTGCAAGATAACCAAACAAAACTTTTAGTGGATTTCTACTTATTTTATTAAATATCATCTCCACCAAACAGGACAAGCTTGCATCTGTTATAGTTTTGGAGAAAAATGTGTTCATTTCATGTATGCGCAAAATGCCTTTGAAATGGCTTTAAAATGGATTTGGAGCATGGAGACGATTATCTCAGGATGGCAATATAAACAAACGAAACTTTTAGTAGATTTCTACTTATTTTATTAAATATTATCTCCACCAAACAGGACAAGCTTGCATCTGTTATAGTTTTGGAGAAAAATGTGTTCATTTCATGTATGCGCGAAATGCCTTAAAAATGGCTTTAAAATGGATTTGGAGCATGGAGACGATTATCTCGGGATTGCAAGATAACCAAACAAAACTTTTAGTGGATTTCTACTTATTTTATTAAATATCATCTCCACCAAACAGGACAAGCTTGCATCTGTTATAGTTTTGGAGAAAAATGTGTTCATTTCATGTATGCGCGAAATGCCTTAAAAATGGCTTTAAAATGGATTTGGAGCATGGAGACGATTATCTCGGGATTGCAAGATAACCAAACAAAACTTTTAGTGGATTTCTACTTATTTTATTAAATATCATCTCCACCAAACAGGACAAGCTTGCATGTGTTATAGTTTTGGAGAAAAATGTGTTCATTTCATGTATGCGCAAAATGCCTTTGAAATGGCTTTAAAATGGATTTGGAGCATGGAGACGATTATCTCGGGATTGCAAGATAACCAAACAAAACTTTTAGTGGATTTCTACTTATTTTATTAAATATCATCTCCACCAAACAGGACAAGCTTGCATCTGTTATAGTTTTAGAGAAAAATGTGTTCATTTCATGTATGCGCGAAATGCCTTAAAAATGGCTTTAAAATGGATTTGGAGCATGGAGACGATTATCTCGGGATTGCAAGATAACCAAACAAAACTTTTAGTGGATTTCTACTTATTTTATTAAATATCATCTCCACCAAACAGGACAAGCTTGCATGTGTTATAGTTTTGGAGAAAAATGTGTTCATTTCATGTATGCGCAAAATGCCTTTGAAATGGCTTTAAAATGGATTTGGAGCATGGAGACGATTATCTCAGGATGGCAATATAAACAAACGAAACTTTTAGTAGATTTCTACTTATTTTATTAAATATTATCTCCACCAAACAGGACAAGCTTGCATCTGTTATAGTTTTGGAGAAAAATGTGTTCATTTCATGTATGCGCGAAATGCCTTAAAAATGGCTTTAAAATGGATTTGGAGCATGGAGACGATTATCTCGGGATTGCAAGATAACCAAACAAAACTTTTAGTGGATTTCTACTTATTTTATTAAATATCATCTCCACCAAACAGGACAAGCTTGCATCTGTTATAGTTTTGGAGAAAAATGTGTTCATTTCATGTATGCGCGAAATGCCTTAAAAATGGCTTTAAAATGGATTTGGAGCATGGAGACGATTATCTCGGGATTGCAAGATAACCAAACAAAACTTTTAGTGGATTTCTACTTATTTTATTAAATATCATCTCCACCAAACAGGACAAGCTTGCATCTGTTATAGTTTTGGAGAAAAATGTGTTCATTTCATGTATGCGCGAAATGCCTTAAAATGGCTTTAAAATGGATTTGGAGCATGGAGACGATTATCTCGGGATTGCAAGATAACCAAACAAAACTTTTAGTAAATTTCTACTTATTTTATTAAATATCATCTCCACCAAACAGGACAAGCTTGCATCTGTTATAGTTTTGGAGAAAAATGTGTTCATTTCATGTATGCGCGAAATGCCTTAAAAATGGCTTTAAAATGGATTTGGAGCATGGAGACGATTATCTCGGGATTGCAAGATAACCAAACAAAACTTTTAGTGGATTTCTACTTATTTTATTAAATATCATCTCCACCAAACAGGACAAGCTTGCATGTGTTATAGTTTTGGAGAAAAATGTGTTCATTTCATGTATGCGCAAAATGCCTTTGAAATGGCTTTAAAAGGGATTTGGAGCATGGAGACGATTATCTCGGGATTGCAAGATAACCAAACAAAACTTTTAGTGGATTTCTACTTATTTTATTAAATATCATCTCCACCAAACAGGACAAGCTTGCATCTGTTATAGTTTTGGAGAAAAATGTGTTCATTTCATGTATGCGCGAAATGCCTTAAAAATGGCTTTAAAATGGATTTGGAGCATGGAGACGATTATCTCGGGATTGCAAGATAACCAAACAAAACTTTTAGTGGATTTCTACTTATTTTATTAAATATCATCTCCACCAAACAGGACAAGCTTGCATCTGTTATAGTTTTGGAGAAAAATGTGTTCATTTCATGTATGCGCGAAATGCCTTAAAAATGGCTTTAAAATGGATTTGGAGCATGGAGACGATTATCTCGGGATTGCAAGATAACCAAACAAAACTTTTAGTGGATTTCTACTTATTTTATTAAATATCATCTCCACCAAACAGGACAAGCTTGCATCTGTTATAGTTTTAGAGAAAAATGTGTTCATTTCATGTATGCGCGAAATGCCTTAAAAATGGCTTTAAAATGGATTTGGAGCATGGAGACGATTATCTCGGGATTGCAAGATAACCAAACAAAACTTTTAGTGGATTTCTACTTATTTTATTAAATATCATCTCCACCAAACAGGACAAGCTTGCATGTGTTATAGTTTTGGAGAAAAATGTGTTCATTTCATGTATGCGCAAAATGCCTTTGAAATGGCTTTAAAATGGATTTGGAGCATGGAGACGATTATCTCAGGATGGCAATATAAACAAACGAAACTTTTAGTAGATTTCTACTTATTTTATTAAATATTATCTCCACCAAACAGGACAAGCTTGCATCTGTTATAGTTTTGGAGAAAAATGTGTTCATTTCATGTATGCGCGAAATGCCTTAAAAATGGCTTTAAAATGGATTTGGAGCATGGAGACGATTATCTCGGGATTGCAAGATAACCAAACAAAACTTTTAGTGGATTTCTACTTATTTTATTAAATATCATCTCCACCAAACAGGACAAGCTTGCATCTGTTATAGTTTTGGAGAAAAATGTGTTCATTTCATGTATGCGCGAAATGCCTTAATAATGGCTTTAAAATGGATTTGGAGCATGGAGACGATTATCTCGGGATTGCAAGATAACCAAACAAAACTTTTAGTGGATTTCTACTTATTTTATTAAATATCATCTCCACCAAACAGGACAAGCTTGCATGTGTTATAGTTTTGGAGAAAAATGTGTTCATTTCATGTATGCGCAAAATGCCTTTGAAATGGCTTTAAAATGGATTTGGAGCATGGAGACGATTATCTCAGGATGGCAATATAAACAAACGAAACTTTTAGAAGATTTCTACTTATTTTATTAAATATTATCTCCACCAAACAGGACAAGCTTGCATCTGTTATAGTTTTGGAGAAAAATGTGTTCATTTCATGTATGCGCGAAATGCCTTAAAAATGGCTTTAAAATGGATTTGGAGCATGGAGACGATTATCTCGGGATTGCAAGATAACCAAACAAAACTTTTAGTGGATTTCTACTTATTTTATTAAATATCATCTCCACCAAACAGGACAAGCTTGCATCTGTTATAGTTTTGGAGAAAAATGTGTTCATTTCATGTATGCGCGAAATGCCTGAAAAATGGCTTTAAAATGGATTTGGAGCATGGAGACGATTATCTCGGGATTGCAAGATAACCAAACAAAACTTTTAGTGGATTTCTACTTATTTTATTAAATATCATCTCCACCAAACAGGACAAGCTTGCATCTGTTATAGTTTTGGAGAAAAATGTGTTCATTTCATGTATGCGCGAAATGCCTTAAAAATGGCTTTAAAATGGATTTGGAGCATGGAGACGATTATCTCGGGATTGCAAGATAACCAAACAAAACTTTTAGTGGATTTCTACTTATTTTATTAAATATCATCTCCACCAAACAGGACAAGCTTGCATGTGTTATAGTTTTGGAGAAAAATGTGTTCATTTCATGTATGCGCAAAATGCCTTTGAAATGGCTTTAAAATGGATTTGGAGCATGGAGACGATTATCTCGGGATTGCAAGATAACCAAACAAAACTTTTAGTGGATTTCTACTTATTTTGTTAAATATCATCTCCACCAAACAGGACAAGCTTGCATCTGTTATAGTTTTGGAGAAAAATGTGTTCATTTCATGTATGCGCGAAATGCCTTAAAAATGGCTTTAAAATGGATTTGGAGCATGGAGACGATTATCTCGGGATTGCAAGATAACCAAACAAAACTTTTAGTGGATTTCTACTTATTTTATTAAATATCATCTCCACCAAACAGGACAAGCTTGCATGTGTTATAGTTTTGGAGAAAAATGTGTTCATTTCATGTATGCGCAAAATGCCTTTGAAATGGCTTTAAAATGGATTTGGAGCATGGAGACGATTATCTCGGGATTGCAAGATAACCAAACAAAACTTTTAGTGGATTTCTACTTATTTTATTAAATATCATCTCCACCAAACAGGACAAGCTTGCATCTGTTATAGTTTTGGAGAAAAATGTGTTCATTTCATGTATGCGCGAAATGCCTTAAAAATGGCTTTAAAATGGATTTGGAGCATGGAGACGATTATCTCGGGATTGCAAGATAACCAAACAAAACTTTTAGTGGATTTCTACTTATTTTATTAAATATCATCTCCACCAAACAGGACAAGCTTGCATCTGTTATAGTTTTGGAGAAAAATGTGTTCATTTCATGTATGCGCGAAATGCCTTAAAAATGGCTTTAAAATGGATTTGGAGCATGGAGACGATTATCTCGGGATTGCAAGATAACCAAACAAAACTTTTAGTGGATTTCTACTTATTTTATTAAATATCATCTCCACCAAACAGGACAAGCTTGCATGTGTTATAGTTTTGGAGAAAAATGTGTTCATTTCATGTATGCGCAAAATGCATTTGAAATGGCTTTAAAATGGATTTGGAGCATGGAGACGATTATCTCGGGATTGCAAGATAACCAAACAAAACTTTTAGTGGATTTCTACTTATTTTATTAAATATCATCTCCACCAAACAGGACAAGCTTGCATCTGTTATAGTTTTGGAGAAAAATGTGTTCATTTCATGTATGCGCGAAATGCCTTAAAAATGGCTTTAAAATGGATTTGGAGCATGGAGACGATTATCTCGGGATTGCAAGATAACCAAACAAAACTTTTAGTGGTTTTCTACTTATTTTATTAAATATCATCTCCACCAAACAGGACAAGCTTGCATGTGTTATAGTTTTGGAGAAAAATGTGTTCATTTCATGTATGCGCAAAATGCCTTTGAAATGGCTTTAAAATGGATTTGGAGCATGGAGACGATTATCTCGGGATTGCAAGATAACCAAACAAAACTTTTAGTGGATTTCTACTTATTTTATTAAATATCATCTCCACCAAACAGGACAAGCTTGCATCTGTTATAGTTTTGGAGAAAAATGTGTTCATTTCATGTATGCGCAAAATGCCTTTGAAATGGCTTTAAAATGGATTTGGAGCATGGAGACGATTATCTCAGGATGGCAATATAAACAAACGAAACTTTTAGTAGATTTCTACTTATTTTATTAAATATTATCTCCACCAAACAGGACAAGCTTGCATCTGTTATAGTTTTGGAGAAAAATGTGTTCATTTCATGTATGCGCGAAATGCCTTAAAAATGGCTTTAAAATGGATTTGGAGCATGGAGACGATTATCTCGGGATTGCAAGATAACCAAACAAAACTTTTAGTGGATTTCTACTTATTTTATTAAATATCATCTCCACCAAACAGGACAAGCTTGCATCTGTTATAGTTTTGGAGAAAAATGTGTTCATTTCATGTATGCGCGAAATGCCTTAAAAATGGCTTTAAAATGGATTTGGAGCATGGAGACGATTATCTCGGGATTGCAAGATAACCAAACAAAACTTTTAGTGGATTTCTACTTATTTTATTAAATATCATCTCCACCAAACAGGACAAGCTTGCATGTGTTATAGTTTTGGAGAAAAATGTGTTCATTTCATGTATGCGCAAAATGCCTTTGAAATGGCTTTAAAATGGATTTGGAGCATGGAGACGATTATCTCGGGATTGCAAGATAACCAAACAAAACTTTTAGTGGATTTCTACTTATTTTATTAAATATCATCTCCACCAAACAGGACAAGCTTGCATCTGTTATAGTTTTGGAGAAAAATGTGTTCATTTCATGTATGCGCGAAATGCCTTAAAAATGGCTTTAAAATGGATTTGGAGCATGGAGACGATTATCTCGGGATTGCAAGATAACCAAACAAAACTTTTAGTGGATTTCTACTTATTTTATTAAATATCATCTCCACCAAACAGGACAAGCTTGCATCTGTTATAGTTTTGGAGAAAAATGTGTTCATTTCATGTATGCGCGAAATGCCTTAAAAATGGCTTTAAAATGGATTTGGAGCATGGAGACGATTATCTCGGGATTGCAAGATAACCAAACAAAACTTTTAGTGGATTTCTACTTATTTTATTAAATATCATCTCCACCAAACAGGACAAGCTTGCATCTGTTATAGTTTTAGAGAAAAATGTGTTCATTTCATGTATGCGCGAAATGCCTTAAAAATGGCTTTAAAATGGATTTGGAGCATGGAGACGATTATCTCGGGATTGCAAGATAACCAAACAAAACTTTTAGTGGATTTCTACTTATTTTATTAAATATCATCTCCACCAAACAGGACAAGCTTGCATGTGTTATAGTTTTGGAGAAAAATGTGTTCATTTCATGTATGCGCAAAATGCCTTTGAAATGGCTTTAAAATGGATTTGGAGCATGGAGACGATTATCTCAGGATGGCAATATAAACAAACGAAACTTTTAGTAGATTTCTACTTATTTTATTAAATATTATCTCCACCAAACAGGACAAGCTTGCATCTGTTATAGTTTTGGAGAAAAATGTGTTCATTTCATGTATGCGCGAAATGCCTTAAAAATGGCTTTAAAATGGATTTGGAGCATGGAGACGATTATCTCGGGATTGCAAGATAACCAAACAAAACTTTTAGTGGATTTCTACTTATTTTATTAAATATCATCTCCACCAAACAGGACAAGCTTGCATCTGTTATAGTTTTGGAGAAAAATGTGTTCATTTCATGTATGCGCGAAATGCCTTAAAAATGGCTTTAAAATGGATTTGGAGCATGGAGACGATTATCTCGGGATTGCAAGATAACCAAACAAAACTTTTAGTGGATTTCTACTTATTTTATTAAATATCATCTCCACCAAACAGGACAAGCTTGCATCTGTTATAGTTTTGGAGAAAAATGTGTTCATTTCATGTATGCGCGAAATGCCTTAAAAATGGCTTTAAAATGGATTTGGAGCATGGAGACGATTATCTCGGGATTGCAAGATAACCAAACAAAACTTTTAGTGGATTTCTACTTATTTTATTAAATATCATCTCCACCAAACAGGACAAGCTTGCATCTGTTATAGTTTTAGAGAAAAATGTGTTCATTTCATGTATGCGCGAAATGCCTTAAAAATGGCTTTAAAATGGATTTGGAGCATGGAGACGATTATCTCGGGATTGCAAGATAACCAAACAAAACTTTTAGTGGATTTCTACTTATTTTATTAAATATCATCTCCACCAAACAGGACAAGCTTGCATGTGTTATAGTTTTGGAGAAAAATGTGTTCATTTCATGTATGCGCAAAATGCCTTTGAAATGGCTTTAAAATGGATTTGGAGCATGGAGACGATTATCTCAGGATGGCAATATAAACAAACGAAACTTTTAGTAGATTTCTACTTATTTTATTAAATATTATCTCCACCAAACAGGACAAGCTTGCATCTGTTATAGTTTTGGAGAAAAATGTGTTCATTTCATGTATGCGCGAAATGCCTTAAAAATGGCTTTAAAATGGATTTGGAGCATGGAGACGATTATCTCGGGATTGCAAGATAACCAAACAAAACTTTTAGTGGATTTCTACTTATTTTATTAAATATCATCTCCACCAAACAGGACAAGCTTGCATCTGTTATAGTTTTGGAGAAAAATGTGTTCATTTCATGTATGCGCGAAATGCCTTAAAAATGGCTTTAAAATGGATTTGGAGCATGGAGACGATTATCTCGGGATTGCAAGATAACCAAACAAAACTTTTAGTGGATTTCTACTTATTTTATTAAATATCATCTCCACCAAACAGGACAAGCTTGCATGTGTTATAGTTTTGGAGAAAAATGTGTTCATTTCATGTATGCGCAAAATGCCTTTGAAATGGCTTTAAAATGGATTTGGAGCATGGAGACGATTATCTCAGGATGGCAATATAAACAAACGAAACTTTTAGTAGATTTCTACTTATTTTATTAAATATTATCTCCACCAAACAGGACAAGCTTGCATCTGTTATAGTTTTGGAGAAAAATGTGTTCATTTCATGTATGCGCGAAATGCCTTAAAAATGGCTTTAAAATGGATTTGGAGCATGGAGACGATTATCTCGGGATTGCAAGATAACCAAACAAAACTTTTAGTGGATTTCTACTTATTTTATTAAATATCATCTCCACCAAACAGGACAAGCTTGCATCTGTTATAGTTTTGGAGAAAAATGTGTTCATTTCATGTATGCGCGAAATGCCTTAAAAATGGCTTTAAAATGGATTTGGAGCATGGAGACGATTATCTCGGGATTGCAAGATAACCAAACAAAACTTTTAGTGGATTTCTACTTATTTTATTAAATATCATCTCCACCAAACAGGACAAGCTTGCATCTGTTATAGTTTTGGAGAAAAATGTGTTCATTTCATGTATGCGCGAAATGCCTTAAAAATGGCTTTAAAATGGATTTGGAGCATGGAGACGATTATCTCGGGATTGCAAGATAACCAAACAAAACTTTTAGTGGATTTCTACTTATTTTATTAAATATCATCTCCACCAAACAGGACAAGCTTGCATCTGTTATAGTTTTAGAGAAAAATGTGTTCATTTCATGTATGCGCGAAATGCCTTAAAAATGGCTTTAAAATGGATTTGGAGCATGGAGACGATTATCTCGGGATTGCAAGATAACCAAACAAAACTTTTAGTGGATTTCTACTTATTTTATTAAATATCATCTCCACCAAACAGGACAAGCTTGCATGTGTTATAGTTTTGGAGAAAAATGTGTTCATTTCATGTATGCGCAAAATGCCTTTGAAATGGCTTTAAAATGGATTTGGAGCATGGAGACGATTATCTCAGGATGGCAATATAAACAAACGAAACTTTTAGTAGATTTCTACTTATTTTATTAAATATTATCTCCACCAAACAGGACAAGCTTGCATCTGTTATAGTTTTGGAGAAAAATGTGTTCATTTCATGTATGCGCGAAATGCCTTAAAAATGGCTTTAAAATGGATTTGGAGCATGGAGACGATTATCTCGGGATTGCAAGATAACCAAACAAAACTTTTAGTGGATTTCTACTTATTTTATTAAATATCATCTCCACCAAACAGGACAAGCTTGCATCTGTTATAGTTTTGGAGAAAAATGTGTTCATTTCATGTATGCGCGAAATGCCTTAAAAATGGCTTTAAAATGGATTTGGAGCATGGAGACGATTATCTCGGGATTGCAAGATAACCAAACAAAACTTTTAGTGGATTTCTACTTATTTTATTAAATATCATCTCCACCAAACAGGACAAGCTTGCATGTGTTATAGTTTTGGAGAAAAATGTGTTCATTTCATGTATGCGCAAAATGCCTTTGAAATGGCTTTAAAATGGATTTGGAGCATGGAGACGATTATCTCAGGATGGCAATATAAACAAACGAAACTTTTAGTAGATTTCTACTTATTTTATTAAATATTATCTCCACCAAACAGGACAAGCTTGCATCTGTTATAGTTTTGGAGAAAAATGTGTTCATTTCATGTATGCGCGAAATGCCTTAAAAATGGCTTTAAAATGGATTTGGAGCATGGAGACGATTATCTCGGGATTGCAAGATAACCAAACAAAACTTTTAGTGGATTTCTACTTATTTTATTAAATATCATCTCCACCAAACAGGACAAGCTTGCATCTGTTATAGTTTTGGAGAAAAATGTGTTCATTTCATGTATGCGCGAAATGCCTTAAAAATGGCTTTAAAATGGATTTGGAGCATGAAGACGATTATCTCGGGATTGCAATATAACCAAACAAAACTTTTAGTGGATTTCTACTTATTTTATTAAATATCATCTCCACCAAACAGGACAAGCTTGCATCTGTTATAGTTTTGGAGAAAAATGTGTTCATTTCATGTATGCGCGAAATGCCTTAAAAATGGCTTTAAAATGGATTTGGAGCATGGAGACGATTATCTCGGGATTGCAAGATAACCAAACAAAACTTTTAGTGGATTTCTACTTATTTTTATTAAATATCATCTCCACCAAACAGGACAAGCTTGCATCTGTTATAGTTTTGGAGAAAAATGTGTTCATTTCATGTATGCGCGAAATGCCTTAAAAATGGCTTTAAAATGGATTTGGAGCATGGAGACGATTATCTCGGGATTGCAAGATAACCAAACAAAACTTTTAGTGGATTTCTACTTATTTTATTAAATATCATCTCCACCAAACAGGACAAGCTTGCATCTGTTATAGTTTTGGAGAAAAATGTGTTCATTTCATGTATGCGCGAAATGCCTTAAAAATGGCTTTAAAATGGATTTGGAGCATGGAGACGATTATCTCGGGATTGCAAGATAACCAAACAAAACGTTTAGTGGTTTTCTACTTATTTTATTAAATATCATCTCCACCAAACAGGACAAGCTTGCATGTGTTATAGTTTTGGAGAAAAATGTGTTCATTTCATGTATGCGCAAAATGCCTTTGAAATGGCTTTAAAATGGATTTGGAGCATGGAGACGATTATCTCGGGATTGCAAGATAACCAAACAAAACTTTTAGTGGATTTCTACTTATTTTATTAAATATCATCTCCACCAAACAGGACAAGCTTGCATCTGTTATAGTTTTGGAGAAAAATGTGTTCATTTCATGTATGCGCAAAATGCCTTTGAAATGGCTTTAAAATGGATTTGGAGCATGGAGACGATTATCTCAGGATGGCAATATAAACAAACGAAACTTTTAGTAGATTTCTACTTATTTTATTAAATATTATCTCCACCAAACAGGACAAGCTTGCATCTGTTATAGTTTTGGAGAAAAATGTGTTCATTTCATGTATGCGCGAAATGCCTTAAAAATGGCTTTAAAATGGATTTGGAGCATGGAGACGATTATCTCGGGATTGCAAGATAACCAAACAAAACTTTTAGTGGATTTCTACTTATTTTATTAAATATCATCTCCACCAAACAGGACAAGCTTGCATCTGTTATAGTTTTGGAGAAAAATGTGTTCATTTCATGTATGCGCGAAATGCCTTAAAAATGGCTTTAAAATGGATTTGGAGCATGGAGACGATTATCTCGGGATTGCAAGATAACCAAACAAAACTTTTAGTGGATTTCTACTTATTTTATTAAATATCATCTCCACCAAACAGGACAAGCTTGCATGTGTTATAGTTTTGGAGAAAAATGTGTTCATTTCATGTATGCGCAAAATGCCTTTGAAATGGCTTTAAAATGGATTTGGAGCATGGAGACGATTATCTCGGGATTGCAAGATAACCAAACAAAACTTTTAGTGGATTTCTACTTATTTTATTAAATATCATCTCCACCAAACAGGACAAGCTTGCATCTGTTATAGTTTTGGAGAAAAATGTGTTCATTTCATGTATGCGCGAAATGCCTTAAAAATGGCTTTAAAATGGATTTGGAGCATGGAGACGATTATCTCGGGATTGCAAGATAACCAAACAAAACTTTTAGTGGATTTCTACTTATTTTATTAAATATCATCTCCACCAAACAGGACAAGCTTGCATCTGTTATAGTTTTGGAGAAAAATGTGTTCATTTCATGTATGCGCGAAATGCCTTAAAAATGGCTTTAAAATGGATTTGGAGCATGGAGACGATTATCTCGGGATTGCAAGATAACCAAACAAAACTTTTAGTGGATTTCTACTTATTTTATTAAATATCATCTCCACCAAACAGGACAAGCTTGCATCTGTTATAGTTTTAGAGAAAAATGTGTTCATTTCATGTATGCGCGAAATGCCTTAAAAATGGCTTTAAAATGGATTTGGAGCATGGAGACGATTATCTCGGGATTGCAAGATAACCAAACAAAACTTTTAGTGGATTTCTACTTATTTTATTAAATATCATCTCCACCAAACAGGACAAGCTTGCATGTGTTATAGTTTTGGAGAAAAATGTGTTCATTTCATGTATGCGCAAAATGCCTTTGAAATGGCTTTAAAATGGATTTGGAGCATGGAGACGATTATCTCAGGATGGCAATATAAACAAACGAAACTTTTAGTAGATTTCTACTTATTTTATTAAATATTATCTCCACCAAACAGGACAAGCTTGCATCTGTTATAGTTTTGGAGAAAAATGTGTTCATTTCATGTATGCGCGAAATGCCTTAAAAATGGCTTTAAAATGGATTTGGAGCATGGAGACGATTATCTCGGGATTGCAAGATAACCAAACAAAACTTTTAGTGGATTTCTACTTATTTTATTAAATATCATCTCCACCAAACAGGACAAGCTTGCATCTGTTATAGTTTTGGAGAAAAATGTGTTCATTTCATGTATGCGCGAAATGCCTTAAAAATGGCTTTAAAATGGATTTGGAGCATGGAGACGATTATCTCGGGATTGCAAGATAACCAAACAAAACTTTTAGTGGATTTCTACTTATTTTATTAAATATCATCTCCACCAAACAGGACAAGCTTGCATCTGTTATAGTTTTGGAGAAAAATGTGTTCATTTCATGTATGCGCGAAATGCCTTAAAAATGGCTTTAAAATGGATTTGGAGCATGGAGACGATTATCTCGGGATTGCAAGATAACCAAACAAAACTTTTAGTGGATTTCTACTTATTTTATTAAATATCATCTCCACCAAACAGGACAAGCTTGCATCTGTTATAGTTTTAGAGAAAAATGTGTTCATTTCATGTATGCGCGAAATGCCTTAAAAATGGCTTTAAAATGGATTTGGAGCATGGAGACGATTATCTCGGGATTGCAAGATAACCAAACAAAACTTTTAGTGGATTTCTACTTATTTTATTAAATATCATCTCCACCAAACAGGACAAGCTTGCATGTGTTATAGTTTTGGAGAAAAATGTGTTCATTTCATGTATGCGCAAAATGCCTTTGAAATGGCTTTAAAATGGATTTGGAGCATGGAGACGATTATCTCAGGATGGCAATATAAACAAACGAAACTTTTAGTAGATTTCTACTTATTTTATTAAATATTATCTCCACCAAACAGGACAAGCTTGCATCTGTTATAGTTTTGGAGAAAAATGTGTTCATTTCATGTATGCGCGAAATGCCTTAAAAATGGCTTTAAAATGGATTTGGAGCATGGAGACGATTATCTCGGGATTGCAAGATAACCAAACAAAACTTTTAGTGGATTTCTACTTATTTTATTAAATATCATCTCCACCAAACAGGACAAGCTTGCATCTGTTATAGTTTTGGAGAAAAATGTGTTCATTTCATGTATGCGCGAAATGCCTTAAAAATGGCTTTAAAATGGATTTGGAGCATGGAGACGATTATCTCGGGATTGCAAGATAACCAAACAAAACTTTTAGTGGATTTCTACTTATTTTATTAAATATCATCTCCACCAAACAGGACAAGCTTGCATGTGTTATAGTTTTGGAGAAAAATGTGTTCATTTCATGTATGCGCAAAATGCCTTTGAAATGGCTTTAAAATGGATTTGGAGCATGGAGACGATTATCTCAGGATGGCAATATAAACAAACGAAACTTTTAGTAGATTTCTACTTATTTTATTAAATATTATCTCCACCAAACAGGACAAGCTTGCATCTGTTATAGTTTTGGAGAAAAATGTGTTCATTTCATGTATGCGCGAAATGCCTTAAAAATGGCTTTAAAATGGATTTGGAGCATGGAGACGATTATCTCGGGATTGCAAGATAACCAAACAAAACTTTTAGTGGATTTCTACTTATTTTATTAAATATCATCTCCACCAAACAGGACAAGCTTGCATCTGTTATAGTTTTGGAGAAAAATGTGTTCATTTCATGTATGCGCGAAATGCCTTAAAAATGGCTTTAAAATGGATTTGGAGCATGGAGACGATTATCTCGGGATTGCAAGATAACCAAACAAAACTTTTAGTGGATTTCTACTTATTTTATTAAATATCATCTCCACCAAACAGGACAAGCTTGCATCTGTTATAGTTTTGGAGAAAAATGTGTTCATTTCATGTATGCGCGAAATGCCTTAAAAATGGCTTTAAAATGGATTTGGAGCATGGAGACGATTATCTCGGGATTGCAAGATAACCAAACAAAACTTTTAGTGGATTTCTACTTATTTTATTAAATATCATCTCCACCAAACAGGACAAGCTTGCATCTGTTATAGTTTTAGAGAAAAATGTGTTCATTTCATGTATGCGCGAAATGCCTTAAAAATGGCTTTAAAATGGATTTGGAGCATGGAGACGATTATCTCGGGATTGCAAGATAACCAAACAAAACTTTTAGTGGATTTCTACTTATTTTATTAAATATCATCTCCACCAAACAGGACAAGCTTGCATGTGTTATAGTTTTGGAGAAAAATGTGTTCATTTCATGTATGCGCAAAATGCCTTTGAAATGGCTTTAAAATGGATTTGGAGCATGGAGACGATTATCTCAGGATGGCAATATAAACAAACGAAACTTTTAGTAGATTTCTACTTATTTTATTAAATATTATCTCCACCAAACAGGACAAGCTTGCATCTGTTATAGTTTTGGAGAAAAATGTGTTCATTTCATGTATGCGCGAAATGCCTTAAAAATGGCTTTAAAATGGATTTGGAGCATGGAGACGATTATCTCGGGATTGCAAGATAACCAAACAAAACTTTTAGTGGATTTCTACTTATTTTATTAAATATCATCTCCACCAAACAGGACAAGCTTGCATGTGTTATAGTTTTGGAGAAAAATGTGTTCATTTCATGTATGCGCAAAATGCCTTTGAAATGGCTTTAAAATGGATTTGGAGCATGGAGACGATTATCTCAGGATGGCAATATAAACAAACGAAACTTTTAGTAGATTTCTACTTATTTTATTAAATATTATCTCCACCAAACAGGACAAGCTTGCATCTGTTATAGTTTTGGAGAAAAATGTGTTCATTTCATGTATGCGCGAAATGCCTTAAAAATGGCTTTAAAATGGATTTGGAGCATGGAGACGATTATCTCGGGATTGCAAGATAACCAAACAAAACTTTTAGTGGATTTCTACTTATTTTATTAAATATCATCTCCACCAAACAGGACAAGCTTGCATCTGTTATAGTTTTGGAGAAAAATGTGTTCATTTCATGTATGCGCGAAATGCCTTAAAAATGGCTTTAAAATGGATTTGGAGCATGAAGACGATTATCTCGGGATTGCAATATAACCAAACAAAACTTTTAGTGGATTTCTACTTATTTTATTAAATATCATCTCCACCAAACAGGACAAGCTTGCATCTGTTATAGTTTTGGAGAAAAATGTGTTCATTTCATGTATGCGCGAAATGCCTTAAAAATGGCTTTAAAATGGATTTGGAGCATGGAGACGATTATCTCGGGATTGCAAGATAACCAAACAAAACTTTTAGTGGATTTCTACTTATTTTTATTAAATATCATCTCCACCAAACAGGACAAGCTTGCATCTGTTATAGTTTTGGAGAAAAATGTGTTCATTTCATGTATGCGCGAAATGCCTTAAAAATGGCTTTAAAATGGATTTGGAGCATGGAGACGATTATCTCGGGATTGCAAGATAACCAAACAAAACTTTTAGTGGATTTCTACTTATTTTATTAAATATCATCTCCACCAAACAGGACAAGCTTGCATCTGTTATAGTTTTGGAGAAAAATGTGTTCATTTCATGTATGCGCGAAATGCCTTAAAAATGGCTTTAAAATGGATTTGGAGCATGGAGACGATTATCTCGGGATTGCAAGATAACCAAACAAAACTTTTAGTGGATTTCTACTTATTTTATTAAATATCATCTCCACCAAACAGGACAAGCTTGCATGTGTTATAGTTTTGGAGAAAAATGTGTTCATTTCATGTATGCGCAAAATGCCTTTGAAATGGCTTTAAAATGGATTTGGAGCATGGAGACGATTATCTCGGGATTGCAAGATAACCAAACAAAACTTTTAGTGGATTTCTACTTATTTTATTAAATATCATCTCCACCAAACAGGACAAGCTTGCATCTGTTATAGTTTTGGAGAAAAATGTGTTCATTTCATGTATGCGCGAAATGCCTTAAAAATGGCTTTAAAATGGATTTGGAGCATGGAGACGATTATCTCGGGATTGCAAGATAACCAAACAAAACTTTTAGTGGTTTTCTACTTATTTTATTAAATATCATCTCCACCAAACAGGACAAGCTTGCATGTGTTATAGTTTTGGAGAAAAATGTGTTCATTTCATGTATGCGCAAAATGCCTTTGAAATGGCTTTAAAATGGATTTGGAGCATGGAGACGATTATCTCGGGATTGCAAGATAACCAAACAAAACTTTTAGTGGATTTCTACTTATTTTATTAAATATCATCTCCACCAAACAGGACAAGCTTGCATCTGTTATAGTTTTGGAGAAAAATGTGTTCATTTCATGTATGCGCGAAATGCCTTAAAAATGGCTTTAAAATGGATTTGGAGCATGGAGACGATTATCTCGGGATTGCAAGATAACCAAACAAAACTTTTAGTAAATTTCTACTTATTTTATTAAATATCATCTCCACCAAACAGGACAAGCTTGCATCTGTTATAGTTTTGGAGAAAAATGTGTTCATTTCATGTATGCGCGAAATGCCTTAAAAATGGCTTTAAAATGGATTTGGAGCATGGAGACGATTATCTCGGGATTGCAAGATAACCAAACAAAACTTTTAGTGGATTTCTACTTATTTTATTAAATATCATCTCCACCAAACAGGACAAGCTTGCATGTGTTATAGTTTTGGAGAAAAATGTGTTCATTTCATGTATGCGCAAAATGCCTTTGAAATGGCTTTAAAAGGGATTTGGAGCATGGAGACGATTATCTCGGGATTGCAAGATAACCAAACAAAACTTTTAGTGGATTTCTACTTATTTTATTAAATATCATCTCCACCAAACAGGACAAGCTTGCATCTGTTATAGTTTTGGAGAAAAATGTGTTCATTTCATGTATGCGCGAAATGCCTTAAAAATGGCTTTAAAATGGATTTGGAGCATGGAGACGATTATCTCGGGATTGCAAGATAACCAAACAAAACTTTTAGTGGATTTCTACTTATTTTATTAAATATCATCTCCACCAAACAGGACAAGCTTGCATCTGTTATAGTTTTGGAGAAAAATGTGTTCATTTCATGTATGCGCGAAATGCCTTAAAAATGGCTTTAAAATGGATTTGGAGCATGGAGACGATTATCTCGGGATTGCAAGATAACCAAACAAAACTTTTAGTGGATTTCTACTTATTTTATTAAATATCATCTCCACCAAACAGGACAAGCTTGCATCTGTTATAGTTTTAGAGAAAAATGTGTTCATTTCATGTATGCGCGAAATGCCTTAAAAATGGCTTTAAAATGGATTTGGAGCATGGAGACGATTATCTCGGGATTGCAAGATAACCAAACAAAACTTTTAGTGGATTTCTACTTATTTTATTAAATATCATCTCCACCAAACAGGACAAGCTTGCATGTGTTATAGTTTTGGAGAAAAATGTGTTCATTTCATGTATGCGCAAAATGCCTTTGAAATGGCTTTAAAATGGATTTGGAGCATGGAGACGATTATCTCAGGATGGCAATATAAACAAACGAAACTTTTAGTAGATTTCTACTTATTTTATTAAATATTATCTCCACCAAACAGGACAAGCTTGCATCTGTTATAGTTTTGGAGAAAAATGTGTTCATTTCATGTATGCGCGAAATGCCTTAAAAATGGCTTTAAAATGGATTTGGAGCATGGAGACGATTATCTCGGGATTGCAAGATAACCAAACAAAACTTTTAGTGGATTTCTACTTATTTTATTAAATATCATCTCCACCAAACAGGACAAGCTTGCATCTGTTATAGTTTTGGAGAAAAATGTGTTCATTTCATGTATGCGCGAAATGCCTTAAAAATGGCTTTAAAATGGATTTGGAGCATGGAGACGATTATCTCGGGATTGCAAGATAACCAAACAAAACTTTTAGTGGATTTCTACTTATTTTATTAAATATCATCTCCACCAAACAGGACAAGCTTGCATGTGTTATAGTTTTGGAGAAAAATGTGTTCATTTCATGTATGCGCAAAATGCCTTTGAAATGGCTTTAAAATGGATTTGGAGCATGGAGACGATTATCTCAGGATGGCAATATAAACAAACGAAACTTTTAGTAGATTTCTACTTATTTTATTAAATATTATCTCCACCAAACAGGACAAGCTTGCATCTGTTATAGTTTTGGAGAAAAATGTGTTCATTTCATGTATGCGCGAAATGCCTTAAAAATGGCTTTAAAATGGATTTGGAGCATGGAGACGATTATCTCGGGATTGCAAGATAACCAAACAAAACTTTTAGTGGATTTCTACTTATTTTATTAAATATCATCTCCACCAAACAGGACAAGCTTGCATCTGTTATAGTTTTGGAGAAAAATGTGTTTATTTCATGTA
>NW_027443829.1:0-34434 GCF_048569485.1 Anomaloglossus baeobatrachus | reverse complement strand
AGTCATTCACTTGCCACTATGCCTGCAGCCTTCGGTCCCTCTCCCCCCGGAAGCAAGGTGGTTTGGAGGTCATCACGGCAACCGTCACCGGGACTGGTGGCACATGGACTTTAGCGGCCGCCAACTGGTGTCATGGATCTGACTCTCTGGGAACTGCTTTTCACATCTACAGACATCCCAGCCGACCCTCTTTTGCCTCTGCAGTCAACCCATACTCCTAAATTATTGGGGGTATTTCCATCATCCAGGCTACATCCTCCAGGGTGGGGCCTCTTCTGGCTCCTCCGCCCGTTTCTTCAGAACCACCACCTGCTCCCCATCAGTTTCTTGACATGGGCAGGCTCCAGAGGTGGGCACCACTCCACACAGCGCATTTCTTAATCCCCAGCCTTCGAGAACACACAGGGTCCAGCTTTCCTCTCTTTTTCCACTGTACCATCCATGACGGGTGGAGCTCGTTTCCTGCCTCAGGCCATATCCTGCCATCTTTGTTTTCGCTGCCAAAAGTCCTTTGTTCTTAGGCGTCTTCCCCGCAGCCATTGTTGTCAGGTTGCGTGGGACATGACCCTGCTCGCAGCGCCACTTGGAGGAAGCTGCCGGCCCCAGGCCGCTTGGGTGCCACATTCCTTCGCTAAGGAGCCACTGTGCGAATGTGACTCCGCTTGCGGTCATCGTCGTAGATTCTTAGTCACACACGCGACACCAAAGCTGACTTAGCCAACCAGAAAGTTCCCTTTATGCTTCACACCATTATGACAGACATGGCCTTCCTTCCTTCATTGATAGTGTGGGGTACTACCTCTTGGCCTGTCCCCCTCCGCTATCTGGAATATCGTCCTCAAGCTCCGGGGTCTGTGTCTCCTTCCTCCTAACTCTGCTCACCTTCGTCCGATACTGTGCCCTGGAGGCTCTCTAACCGGATGACTCTTTAAGCCCGCCAGGGTGAGCCCTAGGCTCCGGACCTCTTGAGATTCCCTGACCACCCCTAGCACCGAGACCACATCTTCTCACACTTGAACCCTATTGTAGACAGGCTCTTCTTGAGATCTCCCAGCCATACTCTGTCCTGCATCTGTCACTTTCCCTTTAACCCTATCTCTTCTATTCTGCCGCTATCTCAGCCCAACCATTAGGTGGCGCCTTTGGAAACATCCCACTCTACTGTATCCGGAACCTGCACCCATTTAGAAGCATAACATATAAACCTATGCAATCAATACTTAATATAGCGCAGAGTACATAACATAACCGATACATTGCGAGCCCACCTTCCATATAACTGCCATGTCTAACTGCCTGGCACGCTAACTATATAGGAAGGATCGAAGTCTAATATAACTAGTTAACAAAGTTTAAGACAAAAACCGTAGAAGTTTTTTTTTTATTAAAATGATTATTTCGAAATCATAAATTTTCTTGAAGTCAGAACTAAAAAATAATTGACTGTATCTAATAAGCACAAACCCTGCCAAAGACTAAATATCCGAAGCGCCAAAGAGTCACAAACAAATAATAGTATCGGAATGGTAAATAGACAAAATAACTGCGCTATCTCCAGATAACAAGACAGGCAGACGGCCAACATTCCCTACATCTGCTCCTCATGGCCTCACCAGGGTCAACAACAGTATTATAGTAGTTATATTCCTCTAGTTAGAGGGCAGTATTATAGTAGTTATACTCTTGTACATAGGGGGCAGTATTATAGCAGTTATATTCTTGTACATAGGGGGCAGTATTATAGTAGTTATATTCTTGTACATAGGGGCAGTATTATAGTAGTTATATTCTTGCACATAGGGGGCAGTATTATAGTAGTTATATTCTTGTACATAGGGGCAGTATTATAGTAGTTATATTCTTGTACATAGGGGCAGTATTATAGTAGTTATATTCTTGTACATAGGGGCAGTATTATAGCAGTTATATTCTTGTATATAGGGGCAGTATTATAGTAGTTATATTCTTGTACATAGGAGGCAGTATTATAGTAGTTATATTCTTGTACATAGGGGCAGTATTATAGCAGTTATATTCTTGTATATAGGGGCAGTATTATAGTAGTTATATTCTTGTACATAGGGGCAGTATTATAGTAGTTATATTCTTGTATATAGGGGGCAGTATTATAGTAGTTATATTCTTGTACATAGGGGCAGTATTATAGCAGTTATATTCTTGTATATAGGGGCAGTATTATAGTAGTTATATTCTTGTACATAGGAGGCAGTATTATAGTAATTATATTCTTGTATATAGGGGCAGTATTATAGTAGTTATATTCTTGTACATAGGGGACAGTATTATAGTAGTTATATTCTTGTACATAGGGGCAGTATTATAGTAGTTATATTCTTGTACATAGGGGCAGTATTATAGTAGTTATATTCTTGTACATAGGGGCAGTATTATAGCAGTTATATTCTTGTATATAGGGGCAGTATTATAGTAGTTATATTCTTGTACATAGGAGGCAGTATTATAGTAGTTATATTCTTGTATATAGGGGCAGTATTATAGTAGTTATATTCTTGTACATAGGGGACAGTATTATAGTAGTTATATTCTTGTACATAGGGGCAGTATTATAGTAGTTATATTCTTGTACATAGGGGGCAGTATTATAGTAGTTATATTCTTGTACATAGGGGCAGTATTATAGCAGTTATATTCTTGTACATAGGGGGCAGTATTATAGTAGTTATATTCTTGTACATATGGAGCAGTATTATAGTAGTTATATTCTTGTACATAGGGGACAGTATTATAGTAGTTATATTCTTGTACATAGGGGCAGTATTATAGTAGTTATATTCTTGTACATAGGGGACAGTATTATAGTAGTTATATTCTTGTACATAGGGGCAGTATTATAGTAGTTATATTCTTGTACATAGGGAGCAGTATTATAGTAGTTATATTCTTGTACATAGGGGCAGTATTATAGTAGTTATATTCTTGTACATAGGGGCAGTATTATAGCAGTTATATTCTTGTACATAGGGGCAGTATTATAGTAGTTATATTCTTGTACATATGGAGCAGTATTATAGTAGTTATATTCTTGTACATAGGAGCAGTATTATAGTAGTTATATTCTTGTACATAGGGGCAGTATTATAGTAGTTATACTCTTGCTGATGTACTGTCTCCGCTGTCCGGCCTTCTTTTACTCTTCTCCCTCCTAGTATTGGTGTGCTATTAGCAGCACAGTATCTGGGTCTGGTTATGTGGAGGTCATCCTCTGTTGGACATATGGTAACAATTGTAAATACTTTTGATTTGCAGATTCTCTTTCCTTCTCAGCGCCCTCTGGTGGTCAGATGCAGACATGACGCTGCTGCGCTCTGCAGAATCTGAGCCAGGAGGAATGTCTCGGAGCCGTCATCCTTCCTCTAAAAAATGTCACTAGTTATTATGTGTGAAAACAAAGGAAATAGATGCCTGGTGGGAAAGTGGAGAAGAATGCAGAAGACAGAGCTCAGACTCGGGGCTGCTGCAGAGCGATAAACTGCAGGGAATGTAACATTCTGCAATGCAAAATATAGAATAAATGATGATTTATGACCCCAAGTGAGTATCAGACATGTATGTAATACAGTGCCCAAAGCAAAGTGTATATATAATGGCACCAAAGACTAAAATAGATGCATTAACATATACTGCCTGGAGAAAAGTATGTGCCCCCTCCACATTTCAGTGTCCAGGTGGTGGGGATCACACATCATACACACAGACACATACACATTAGAGATATATTTAATATGGGGAATCCGGCAGCAGCCTCATCACCTCCCCCACTTGTCTCCCGTCCAGCTCCTCCAGGGCATGTGACTACGCCATGCTGATTGGTGGCCGTTACTAAGAGACATGTCCGCGCACTGTGCACACTGACACTGCTATTAAATACATCACAGGAGAGGCTGGGGACATACACATTACTGGGGGGCATACACATTACTGAGGGCATTCAGCACTGGGGTGGGGAAATACAGCTCTGGGGGGTATACAGCATTGGGGTGGAGGGGACATATAGCTCTGGGGGTATACAGCACTGGGGTGGGGGTGCATACAGCTCTGGGGGTATATAGCACTGGGGTGGGGGTGCATACAGCTCTGGGGGTATACAGCACTGGGGACATACAGCTCTGGGGGGTATACAACACTGTTGTGGAGGGGACATACAGCTCTGGGGGATATACAGCACTGTTGTGGAGGGGACATACAGCTATGGGGGGGTATACAGCACTGTTGTGGAGGGGACATACAGCTCTGGGGGGTATATAGCACTGGGATGGAGGGGACATACAGCTCTGGGGGTTAAACAGCACTGGAAGTTTTGTATATACATCTCTGGGGGGTATACAGTACTAGGGTGGAGGGGACATACATCTCTGGGGATATACAGCACTGGGGTGGGGGTATATACAGCTCTGAGGAGTATACAGCACCGGGGTGGAGGGGACATACAGCTCTGGGGGAGTATACAGCACTAGGGTGGAGGGGACATACAGCTATGGGTGGGGTATACAGCACTGGGGTGGAGGGGGGACAAACAACTCGATGTCGGTGGGACCCTGGCTGTGCTGCGGCTCCTCTATCTTCATCTGTGGGACTGGGGTTCTCGGCGCACTAGCTCCACCCACAGATGAGCTTTAATGCCCCGGCACTTTCCTAGATGCTGACACCAGCCCTGCGCACACAACTCTCTATGCAGTATAACGGCCCCCAAACCTCTTCACACTGTATAATGGACCCGAATACATCCCTCATATAGCCATCCATAGAGTACTATGCACCCTCTATAGTCCTCCATTTAGTATAATGGGCCCCACATTGACTTCAATACTGTATAATACACCCCTCATAGTCCTCCATATATCATAATGCACCTTTATTATCCTCCAAATAATACAATGCAGCCCCATAGCATCTATATAGTATGTTGCACCTTCATTGCTCTCCATATATTATAATGCACCCCAATAGTCTTCTAAAGAGTATTATGCTCTCCCATAGTCCTCCATATAGTATAATGCACCCCCCCATAGTCCTCCATATAATATAATGCACCCCATAGTCCTCCATATAGTATAATGCACCCCATAGTCCTCCATATAGTATAATGCACCCCATAGTCCTCCATATAGTATAATGCACCCCATAGTCCTCCATATATTATAATGCACCCCCATAGTCCATGTATTATAATGCAACCCCCTTAGTCTTCTAAATAGTATAATGCACGTCCATAGTCCTGCATATATTATATTGAACCCCTATAGTCTTCTTAATAGTATAATGCACCCCCATAGTCCTCCATATATTATATTGCACTCCCCATAGTCTTCTAAATAGTATAATTCACTAAAATAGTCCTCCATATATTATATTGCACCCCCCATCGTCTTCTAAATAGCATACTGCACCCCATAGTCCTGCATATATTATAATATACCCCCATATTCTTTCAAATAGTATAGTGCACCCCTATAGTTCTCCACATATTATAATGCACCCCACATATTCCACCAAATAGTATAATGCACCCCATAGTCCTCCATATAATATAATGTACCCCCATATTCTTTCAAATAGTATAATGCACCCCCTAGTCCTCCATATAATATAATGCACCCCCATAGTCTTCCAAATATTAGTATGCTCCCCCCTAGTCTTCCAATTTGTAAAATGCACCTCTATAATCCTCCATATAGTATAATGCACCTCTATAGTCCTCCATATAGTATAATGCACCTCTATAGTCCTCCATATAGTATAATGCACCTCTATAGTCCTCCATATAGTATAATGCACCTCTATAGTCCTCCATATAGTATAATGCACCCCAGAGTCCTCCACCAGTGTACTCACTGATTTAAGAAAAATAAAAATAAACACTCGCCCCTCCTCTGTCACCCACTGCCCCGATCTCTGCAGAGCTGTGTGTTCTGCTCGCACCCGCTGTGCTGAGATGTCAGAGGGCAGACACAGCGGGAGAATGATGGAGGAGGCAGCAGACAGTGCACCGCTCCCTCTTTCATCATTGCTTTCAGCTTTATCAGCATCCGCGATGCCGGATACAGGTGAAAATGCAAAACCGGGTGAGTGGCGGTACCGGCGCTAGCACCCATTACCCCCGCGACTCAAGTGCCCCATAGCAGCCACGTGGTCTGCAGCCATTGGCGGTATTGTGCCCTATCATAATGGTGGATAGGGCACTCAGCAATTGGGATCATATCTTTTACTGGAGGAGGAAACTCGTCCGGAGCACACGGGTTTCTACTTTTTTCCAATCTTATATTTTTAATCGAATAATTTTAGTGTAGAAAATCATAAAAGCAGCTCTTATTAATGAATGAAGTATTTTGATTCACTACTGTATTTATTTATTAGCTGCACAGTCTATGTCTTTTCACTTCTTGCCTATGCAGAGCGCAGCGGTTGAAATGCGTTTGTCTTCGTTGTTGCAGCCAAGATAAGAAAGCTCACCTCAGCCTTTGTCTTCTCACTTGTTGCCTATGCAGAGAGCAGCAGTTGAAATGAGTTTGTATTCATTGATTCAGCTGAAATAAAGCTCACCTCAGTCTTTGTCTTCTCACTTGTTGCCTATGCAGAGAGCAGCAGTTGAAATGAGTTTGTCTTCGTTGTTGCAACGAAGATAATGAAGCTCACCTTATCCTCTGTCTTCTTACTTGTTGCCTATACAGAGAGCAGCGGTTGAAATAAGTTCGTTGTTGCAGCCTAGATAACAAAGGTCACATCAGCCTTTGTCTTCTCACTTGTTGCCTATGCAGAGTTGAAATAAGTTTGTCTTTGTTGATGCAGCTGAGATAAAGCTCACTTCAGCCTTTGTCTTCTTGGTCGCTTGTGCTGACTATGCAGAGTGCAAAAGCTGATGAAAAACTCATCTCAGTTGCAGAGCTGTGCATAGGCAGTAACACATTGTTCTTTTTAAGAAGAAGTGGAACCTATGCATTTCAGAGTCGGGATGAAGAATTAAATCATTAGAGCCTGGTATTCATTGACTAAGATGTGTCCATCCCATAGTGCCAGTCGTGCCATTGCCCATTACCAGCTTTATAGCGCCTGAATTGCAACCACGGATAGATTTGTGTCTGGGATAGAACCTGAAATAATGTCGCCATATAATAATAATGATAATAATAATGATAATAATAATAATAATAATAATAAAAAATAATAAATAGTAATAATAATAATAATAATACAAAAAAAGTAATAATAATAATAATAAATAGTAATAATAATAGTAATAATGATAATAAAAAATAGTAATAATAATAGTAATAATGATGATAGTAGTAATAATAATAATAATAATAATAAAATAGTAATAATAATGCCTAACACTTGGCTTTCTCTGCACGTTTTTTCATTAATATATGCCAGTCAGCGAGGCGCGGGTTAATGTTCTTTATGGCCCATAGTCCAGCCCCGGACCTGCTCCAGAACCTCCATCGCCTCCTCGATTCCCATCTACTGATCCCAAACTATGGAAATTCAGAGCCGCTGCCATCAGTCACATGACATTGACTGCGCCAGGGTTAGGCAACAGCGCCACCTGATGGACATTCACAGGAAACACAGGAGACATTACTAATAGAGAAATATAAGTAAATCTGTGCACTTCACAGTTATTATTGGAATAGTGCAGTAATAATGTCTCCCGTCTGTTAATAATGACCAACTCTGACCCAGGACTTTGCTTTTATTTGACTCCTATATACGATATTTCCCTGAATCTGCAAAAAAATAAAAAAAAGTAAGAAATCTTCTGATAGTGCAGCCGCAGCGCACCATACATCACATCTATATGATAGATTTAAGCCTACTGGAGCCGCATCTGCTTAAACAGTACGTGCATAATCCACAATGATTCTGTAAATATATAATACCCATATACACAGTACAGATCAAAAGTTTGGACACACCTTCTCATTCAAAGAGTTTTCTTTATTTTCTTTCCTTTCCTGGGGTGGTCCTCATGTAGCCAGTTTCTTTGTAGCGTTTGATGGTTTATGCCACTGCGCTTGGGGACACTTACAAAGTTTTCCCAATTTTTCGGCCTGACTGACCTTCATTTCTTACAGTAATGATGGCCACTCGTTTTTCTTTACTTAGCTGCTTTTTTCTTGCCATAATACAAATTCTAACAGTCTATTCAGTAGGACTATCAGCCGTGTATCCACCAGACTTCTGCACAGCACAACTGATGGTCCCAACCCCATTTATAAGGCAAGAAATCCCACTTATTAAACCTGACAGGGCGCACCTGTGAAGTGAGAACCATTTCCGGTGACTACTTCTTGAAGCTCATCAAGAGAATGCCAAGAGCGTGCAAAGCAGGAATCAAAGCAAAAGGTGGCGACTGTGAAGAACCTAGAATATACAGTCATATGAAAAAGTTTGTGCACCCCTATTAATGTTAACCTTTTTTCTTTATAACAATTTGGGTTTTTGCTATTTCAGTTTCATATATCTAATAAATGATGGACTGAGTAATATTTCTGGATTGAAATGAGGTTTATTGTACTAACAGAAAATGTGCAATCCGCATTTAAACAAAATTTGACCAGTGCAAAAGTATGGGCGCCTCAACATAAAAGTGACATTAATATTTTGTAGATCCTCCTTTTGCAGAAATCACAGCCTCTAGTGGCTTCCTGTAGCTGTTAATGAGTTCCTGGATCCTGGATGAAGGTAGATTTGACCATTCCTGTTTACAAAACAATTCCAGTTCAGATAAGTTTGATGGTCGCTGAGCATGGACAGCCGCTTCACATCATCCCACAGATGTTCAATGATATTCAGGTCTGGGGACTGGGATGGCCATTCCAGAGCATTGTAATTGTTCCTCTGCATGAATGCCTGAGTAGATTTGGAGCGGTGCTTTGGATCATTGTCTTGCTGAAATATCCATCCCCTGCGTAACTTCAACTTCGTCACTGATTCTTGCACATTATTGTCAAGAATCTGCTGATACTGAGTTGAACCCATGCGACCCGCAACTTTAACAAGATTCCCGGTGCCGGCATTGGCCACACAGCCCCAAAGCATGATGGAACCTCCACCAAATTTTACTGTGGGTGCAAGTGCTTTTCTTGGAATGCCGTGTTTTTTTGCCTCCATGTATAACACCTTTTTGTATGACCAAACAACTCAATCTTTGTTTCATCAGTCCACAGGATCTTCTTCCAAAATGTAACTGGCTTGTCCAAATGTGCTTTTGCATACCTCAGGCGACTCTGTTTGTGGCGTGCTTGCAGAAACGGCTTCTTTCGTATCACTCTCCCATACAGCTTCTCCTTGTGCAACGTGCGCTGTATTGTTGACCGATGCACATTGACACCATCTGCAGCAAGATGATGCTGCAGGTCTTTGGAGGTGGTCTGTGGATTGTCCTTGACTGTTCTCACCATTCTTCTTCTCTGCCTTTCTGATATATTTCTTGGCCTGCCACGTCTGGGCTTAACAAGAACTGTACCTGTGTTCTTCCATTTCCTTACTATGTTCCTCACAGTGGAAACTGACAGTTTAAATCTCTGAGACAACTTTTTGTACCTTCCCCTGAACAACTATGTGGAATAATCTTTGTTTTCAGATCATTTGAGAGTTGTTTTGAGGAGCCCATGATGCCACTCTTCATAGGAGATTCAAATAGGAGAACAACTTGCAAGTGGCCACCTTAAATACCTTTTCTCATGATTGGATACACCTGCCTATGAAGTTCAAAGCTCAATGAGGTTACAAAAATAATTTAGTACTTCAGTAAGTCAGTAAAAAGTAGTTAGGAGCGTTCAAATTAAGAAATTGATAAGGGTGCCCATACTTATGCACCGGTCAAATTTTGTTTAAATGCGGATTGCACATTTTCTGTTAGTACAATAAACCTCATTTCAATCCAGAAATATTACTCAGTCCATCAGTTATTAGATATATGAACCTGAAATAGCAAAAACCCAAATTGTTATAAAGAAAAAAGGTTAACATTAATAGGGGTGCCCAAACTTTTTCATATGACTGTAAGACATATTTTCAGTTGCTTCACACTTTTTTGTTAAGCATTTCATTCCACATATGATAATTCATAGTTTTAATGCCTTCAATGTGAATCTACAATTTTCAGAGTCATGAAAATAAAGAAAACTCTTTGAATGAGGTGTGTCCAAACTTTTGGTCTGTAGTGTATGTAATCAATATATAAAGTTGAGTCACTGTGTACAAACAATACATTACTTATCCTCTATTACATCCTGCATTATACTACAGAACTGCACTCACTATTGTACATACATTACATTATTTATCCTGTACTAATCCTGAGTTAGCTCCTGTATTATACTCCAGAGCTGCACTCACTATTCTGCTGGTGCAGTCACTGTGTACATACATTACATTACTGATCCTGAGTTACCTCCTGTATTATACTCCAGAGCTGCACTCACTATTCTGCTGGTGCAGTCACTGTGTACATACATTACATTACTGATCCTGAGTTACCTCCTGTATTATACTCCAGAGCTGCACTCACTATTCTGCTGGTGCAGTCACTGTGTACATACATTACATTACTGATCCTGAGTTACCTCCTGTATTATACTCCAGAGCTGCACTCACTATTCTGCTGGTGGAGTCACTGTGTACATACATTACATTACTGATCCTGAGTTACCTCCTGTATTATACTCCAGAGCTGCACTCACTATTCTGCTGGTGCAGTCACTGTGTACATACATTACATTACTGATCCTGAGTTACCTCCTGTAATATACTCCAGAGCTGCACTCACTATTCTGCTTGTGCAGTCACTGTATACATACATTACATTTCTGATCCTGTATTACATCCTGCATTATACTCCAGAGCTGCACTCACTATTCTGCTGGTGCAGTCACTGTGTACATACATTACGTTACTGATCCTGAGTTACCTCCTGTATTATACTCCAGAGCTGCACTCACTATTCTGCTGCTGCAGTCACTGTGTACATACATTACATTACTGATCCTGAGTTATCTCCTGTATTATGCTCCAGAGCTGCACTCACTATTCTGCTGCTGCAGTCACTGTGTACATACATTACATTACTGATCCTGAGTTACCTCCTGTATTATACTCCAGAGCTGCACTCACTATTCTACTGGTGCAGTCACTGTGTATTTGTGTCTTGCAGATATGAATACAGGTAAAGATATGAGCAGCATATTTGCCTGTCTGAGGTTGGGACATGTTCCCGCTGCCGCTGTCACTGCTGTACTCTAGATGTAGCGGAGATGGCTGGAAGGTAAACCCTGACTAGTGGAGAAAAAATAAAATGGACCTTATGCTGTAGAGAGGAGGTGAAGGTGCAGTGTGAAAAGGGGGCACAGTATTAAAAGGGGCAGGATGTGCGGAGTACATTTTGGGGTGATAGTAATGAGAGTTGGCAGCATGGAGGGACAATGTGAAGACGGGGCAAAAAGGGTCGGCAGTGGAGAGGGGACTGCGTAAAGTGGGGACAGTGTGGTGGTTTTAGTACTTAAGAGCAGACAATTTGGGGGTTATACTTCATAAGGGTGGACACTGTGGCTATTATAGTTCATAAGAGCAGATAGTGTGGTAGATATAGATTATAAGAGCAGATAGTGTGGTGGTTATAGTACATAAGAGCAGATAGTGTGGTGGTTATAGTACATAAGAGCAGATAGTGTGGTGGTTATAGTACATAAGAGCAGATAGTGTGGTGGTTATAGTACATAAGAGCAGATAGTGTGGTGGTTATAGTACATAAGAGCAGATAGTGTGGTGGTTATAGTACATAAGAGCAGATAGTGTGGTGGATATAGTACATAAGAGCAGATAATGTGGTGGTTATAGTACATAAGAGCAGATAGTGTGGTGGATATAGTACATAAGAGCAGATAGTGTGGTGGATATAGTACATAAGAGCAGATAGTGTGGTGGTTATAGTACATAAGAGCAGATAGTGTGGTGGATATAGTACATAAGAGCAGATAGTGTGGTGGATATAGATCATAAGAGCAGATAGTGTGGTGGATATAGATCATAAGAGCAGATAGTGTGGTGGTTATAGATCATAAGAGCAGATAGTGTGGTGGATATAGATCATAAGAGCAGATAGTGTGGTGGTTATAGATCATAAGAGCAGATAGTGTGGTGGTTATAGTACATAAGAGCAGATAGTGTGGTGGCTATAGTACATAAGAGCAGATAGTGTGGTGGTTATAGTACATAAGAGCAGATAGTGTGGTGGATATAGTACATAAGAGCAGATAGTGTGGTGGATATAGATCATAAGAGCAGATAGTGTGGTGGATATAGATCATAAGAGCAGATAGTGTGGTGGTTATAGATCATAAGAGCAGATAGTGTGGTGGTTATAGTACATAAGAGCAGATAGTGTGGTGGCTATAGTACATAAGAGCAGATAGTGTGGTGGATATAGTACATAAGAGCAGATAGTGTGGTGGTTATAGTACATAAGAGCAGATAGTGTGGTGGTTATAGATCATAAGAGCAGATAGTGTGGAAGATATAGATCATAAGAGCAGATAGTGTGGTGGATATAGTACATAAGAGCAGATAGTGTGGTGGTTATAGTACATAAGAGCAGATAGTGTGGAAGATATAGATCATAAGAGCAGATAGTGTGGTGGTTATAGTACATAAGAGCAGATAGTGTGGTGGTTATAGTACATAAGAGCAGATAGTGTGGTAGACTATAGATCATAAGAGCAGATAGTGTGGTGGTTATAGTACATAAGAGCAGATAGTGTGGAAGATATAGATCATAAGAGCAGATAGTGTGGTGGTTATAGTACATAAGAGCAGATAGTGTGGTGGTTATAGTACATAAGAGCAGATAGTGTGGTGGTTATAGTACATAAGAGCAGATAGTGTGGAGGATATAGTACATAAGAGCAGATAGTGTGGTGGTTTATAGTACATAAGAGCAGATAGTGTGGTGGATATAGATCATAAGAGCAGATAGTGTGGTGGATATAGTACACAAGAGCACGATAGTGTGGTGGTTATAGATCATAAGAGCAGATAGTGTGGTGGATATAGTACACAAGAGCAGATAGTGTGGTGGTTATAGATCATAAGAGCAGATAGTGTGGTGGTTATAGTACATAAGAGCAGATTAGTGTGGTGGATATAGTACATAAGAGCAGATAGTGTGGTAGATATGAGATCATAAGAGCAGATAGTGTGGTGGATATAGTACATAAGAGCAGATAGGTGTGGTAGATATAGATCATAAGAGCAGATAGTGTGGTGGATATAGTACATAAGAGCAGATAGTGTGGTGGATATAGATCATAAGAGCAGATAGTGTGGTGGATATAGATCATAAGAGCAGATAGTGTGGTGGTTATAGATCATAAGAGCATGATAGTGTGGTGGATATAGATCATAAGAGCAGATAGTGTGGTGGTTATAGATCATAAGAGCAGATAGTGTGGTGGTTATAGTACATAAGAGCAGATAGTGTGGTGGCTATAGTACATAAGAGCAGATAGTGTGGTGGTTATAGTACATAAGAGCAGATAGTGTGGTGGTTATAGTACATAAGAGCAGATAGTGTGGTGGATATAGTACATAAGAGCAGATAGTGTGGTGGTTATAGATCATAAGAGCAGATAGTGTGGTGGATATAGTACACAAGAGCAGATAGTGTGGTGGTTATAGATCATAAGAGCAGATAGTGTGGTGGTTATAGTACATAAGAGCAGATAGTGTGGTGGATATAGTACATAAGAGCAGATAGTGTGGTAGATATAGATCATAAGAGCAGATAGTGTGTGGATATAGTACATAAGAGCAGATAGTGTGGTAGATATAGATCATAAGAGCAGATAGTGTGGTGGATATAGTACATAAGAGCAGATAGTGTGGTGGATATAGATCATAAGAGCAGATAGTGTGGTGGATATAGATCATAAGAGCAGATAGTGTGGTGGATATAGTACACAAGAGCAGATAGTGTGGTGGTTATAGATCATAAGAGCAGATAGTGTGGTGGATATAGTACACAAGAGCAGATAGTGTGGTGGATATAGATCATAAGAGCAGATAGTGTGGTGGTTATAGTACATAAGAGCAGATAGTGTGGTGGATATAGTACATAAGAGCAGATAGTGTGGTAGATATAGATCATAAGAGCAGATAGTGTGGTGGTTATAGTACATAAGAGCAGATAGTGTGGTGGATATAGTACATAAGAGCTGATAGTGAGGTAGATATAGATCATAAGAGCAGATAGTGTGGTGGTTATAGTACATAAGAGCAGATAGTGTGGTGGTTATAGTACATAAGAGCAGATAGTGTGGTAGATATAGTACATAAGAGCAGATAGTGTGGTGGTTATAGTACATAAGAGCAGATAGTGTGGTGGTTATAGTACATAAGAGCAGATAGTGTGGTGGTTATAGTACATAAGAGCAGATAGTGTGGTGGTTATAGATCATAAGAGCAGATAGTGTGGTGGATATAGTACATAAGAGCAGATAGTGTGGTGGATATAGTACATAAGAGCAGATAGTGTGGTGGTTATAGTACATAAGAGCAGATAGTGTGGTGGATATAGATCATAAGAGCAGATAGTGTGGTGGTTATAGATCATAAGAGCAGATAGTGTGGTGGTTATAGATCATAACAGCAGATAGTGTGGTGGATATAGTACATAAGAGCAGATAGTGTGGTGGTTATAGTATATAAGAGCAGATAGTGTGGTGGTTATAGTATATAAGAGCAGATAGTGTGGTGGTTATAGTACATAAGAGCAGATAGTGTGGTGGTTATAGTACATAAGAGCAGATAGTGTGGTGGTTATAGTATATAAGAGCAGATAGTGTGGTGGTTATAGTACATAAGAGCAGATAGTGTGGTGGTTATAGTATATAAGAGCAGATAGTGTGGTGGTTATAGTACATAAGAGCAGATAGTGTGGTGGTTATAGTATATAAGAGCAGATAGTGTGGTGGTTATAGTACATAAGAGCAGATAGTGTGGTGGTTATAGTATATAAGAGCAGATAGTGTGGTGGTTATAGTACATAAGAGCAGATAGTGTGGTGGTTATAGTATATAAGAGCAGATAGTGTGGTGGTTATAGTACATAAGAGCAGATAGTGTGGTGGTTATAGTACATAAGAGCAGATAGTGTGGTGGTTATAGTACATAAGAGCAGATAGTGTGGTGGTTATAGTATATAAGAGCAGATAGTGTGGTGGTTATAGTACATAAGAGCAGATAGTGTGGTGGTTATAGTATATAAGAGCAGATAGTGTGGTGGTTATAGTACATAAGAGCAGATAGTGTGGTGGTTATAGTATATAAGAGCAGATAGTGTGGTGGTTATAGTACATAAGAGCAGATAGTGTGGTGGTTATAGTACATAAGAGCAGATAGTGTGGTGGTTATAGTACATAAGAGCAGATAGTGTGGTGGTTATAGTACATAAGAGCAGATAGTGTGGTGGTTATAGTACATAAGAGCAGATAGTGTGGTGGTTATAGTACATAAGAGCAGATAGTGTGGTGGTTATAGTACATAAGAGCAGATAGTGTGGTGGTTATAGTACATAAGAGCAGATAGTGTGGTGGTTATAGTACATAAGAGCAGATAGTGTGGTGGTTATAGTACATAAGAGCAGATAGTGTGGTGGTTATAGTACATAAGAGCAGATATTGTGGTGGTTATAGTACATAAGAGCAGATAGTGTGGTGGTTATAGTACATAAGAGCAGATAGTGTGGTGGTTATAGTACATAAGAGCAGATAGTGTGGTGGTTATAGTACATAAGAGCAGATAGTGTGGTGTTATAGTACATAAGAGCAGATAGTGTGGTGGGATATAGTACATAAGAGCAGATAGTGTGGTGGTTATAGTACATAAGAGCAGATAGTGTGGTGGTTATAGTACATAAGAGCAGATAGTGTGGTGTTATAGTACATAAGAGCAGATAGTGTGGTGGATATAGTACATAAGAGCAGATAATGTGGTGGTTATAGTACATAAGAGCAGATAGTGTGGTGGTTATAGTACATAAGAGCAGATAGTGTGGTGGTTATAGTACATAAGAGCAGATAGTGTGGTGGTTATAGTACATAAGAGCAGATAGTGTGGTGGTTATAGTACATAAGAGCAGATAGTGTGGTGGTTATAGTACATAAGAGCAGATAGTGTGGTGTTATAGTACATAAGAGCAGATAGTGTGGTGGATATAGTACATAAGAGCAGATAATGTGGTGGTTATAGTACATAAGAGCAGATAGTGTGGTGGTTATAGTACATAAGAGCAGATAGTGTGGTGGTTATAGTACATAAGAGCAGATAGTGTGGTGGTTATAGTACATAAGAGCAGATAGTGTGGTGGTTATAGTACATAAGAGCAGATAGTGTGGTGTTATAGTACATAAGAGCAGATAGTGTGGTGGTTATAGTACATAAGAGCAGATAGTGTGGTGGTTATAGTACATAAGAGCAGATAGTGTGGTGGTTATAGTACATAAGAGCAGATAGTGTGGTGGTTATAGTACATAACAGCAGATAGTGTGGTGGTTATAGTACATAAGAGCAGATAGTGTGGTGGTTATAGTACATAAGAGCAGATAGTGTGGTGTTATAGTACATAAGAGCAGATAGTGTGGTGGTTATAGATCATAAGAGCAGATAGTGTGGTGGTTATAGATCATAAGAGCAGATAGTGTGGTGGTTATAGATCATAAGAGCAGATAGTGTGGTGGTTATAGATCATAAGAGCAGATAGTGTGGTGGATATAGTACATAAGAGCAGATAGTGTGGTGGTTATAGTTCATAAGAGCAGATAGTGTGGTGGATATAGTACATAAGAGCAGATAGTGTGGTGGATATAGTACATAAGAGCAGATAGTGTGGTGGATATAGTACATAAGAGCAGATACTGTGGTGGTTATAGTACATAAGAGCAGATAGTGTGGTGGTTATAGTATATAAGAGCAGATAGTGTGGTGGTTATAGATCATAAGAGCAGATAGTGTGGTAGATATAGATCATAAGAGCAGATAGTGTGGTGGTTATAGTACATAAGGGCAGATAGTGTGGTGGATATAGTACATAAGATCAGATAGTGTGGTGGATATAGTACATAAGAGCAGATAGTGTGGTGGATATAGTACATAAGAGCAGATAGTGTGGTGGTTATAGTACATAAGAGCAGATAGTGTGGTGGATATAGTACATAAGAGCAGATAGTGTGGTGGTTATAGTACATAAGAGCAGATAGTGTGGTGGTTATAGTACATAAGAGCAGATAGTGTGGTGGATATAGTACATAAGAGCAGATAGTGTGGTGGATATAGTACATAAGAGCAGATAGTGTGGTGGATATAGTACATAAGAGCAGATAGTGTGGTGGTTATAGTACATAAGAGCAGATAGTGTGGTGGTTATAGTACATAAGAGCAGATAGTGTGGTAGATATAGATCATAAGAGCAGATAGTGTGGTGTTATAGTACATAAGAGCAGATAGTGTGGGTGGATATAGTACATAAGAGCAGATAGTGTGGTGGATATAGTCCATAAGAGCAGATAGTGTGGTGGTTATAGTACATAAGAGCAGATAGTGTGGTGGTTATAGTACATAAGAGCAGATAGTGTGGTGGTTATAGTACATAAGAGCAGATAGTGTGGTGGATATAGTACATAAGAGCAGATAGTGTGGTGGTTATAGTTCATAAGAGCAGATAGTGTGGTGGATATAGTACATAAGAGCAGATAGTGTGGTGGATATAGTACATAAGAGCAGATAGTGTGGTGGTTATAGTTCATAAGAGCAGATAGTGTGGTGGTTATAGTACATAAGAGCAGATAGTGTGGTGGATATAGTACATAAGAGCAGATAGTGTGGTGGTTATAGTTCATAAGAGCAGATAGTGTGGTGGATTTAGCACATAAGAGCAGATAGTGTGGTGGATATAGTACATAAGAGCAGATAGTGTGGTGGATATAGTACATAAGAGCAGATAGTGTGGTGGATATAGTACATAAGAGCAGATAGTGTGGTGGATATAGTACATAAGAGCAGATAGTGTGGTGGTTATAGTACATAAGAGCAGATAGTGTGGTGGATATAGTACATAAGAGCAGATAGTGTGGTGGATATAGTACATAAGAGCAGATAGTGTGTTGGATATAGTACATAAGAGCAGATAGTGTGGTGGTTATAGTACATAAGAGCAGATAGTGTGGTGGTTATAGTACATAAGAGCAGATAGTGTGGTGGTTATAGTACATAAGAGCAGATAGTGTGGTGGTTATAGTACATAAGAGCAGATAGTGTGGTGGTTATAGTACATAAGAGCAGATAGTGTGGTGGTTATAGATCATAAGAGCAGATAGTGTGGTGGATATAGTACATAAGAGCAGATAGTGTGGTGGTTATAGTACATAAGAGCAGATAGTGTGGTGGTTATAGTACATAAGAGCAGATAGTGTGGTGGATATAGTACATAAGAGCAGATAGTGTGGTGGTTATAGTACATAAGAGCAGATAGTGTGGTGGATATAGTACATAAGAGCAGATAGTGTGGTGGTTATAGTACATAAGAGCAGATAGTGTGGTGGATATAGTACATAAGAGCAGACAGTGTGGTGGTTATAGTTCATAAGAGCAGATAGTGTGTTGGATATAGTACATAAGAGCAGATAGTGTGTTGGATATAGTACATAAGAGCAGATAGTGTGGTGGATATAGTACATAAGAGCAGATAGTGTGGTGGATATAGTACATAAGAGCAGATAGTGTGGTGGTTATAGTACATAAGAGCAGATAGTGTGGTGGTTATAGTACATAAGAGCAGATAGTGTGGTGGATATAGTACATAAGAGCAGATAGTGTGGTGGTTATAGTACATAAGAGCAGATAGTGTGGTGGTTATAGTACATAAGAGCAGATAGTGTGGTGGTTATAGTACATAAGAGCAGATAGTGTGGTGGTTATAGTACATAAGAGCAGATAGTGTGGTGGTTATAGTACATAAGAGCAGATAGTGTGGTGGATATAGTACATAAGAGCAGATAGTGTGGTGGTTATAGTACATAAGAGCAGATAGTGTGGTGGTTATAGTACATAAGAGCAGATAGTGTGGTGGTTATAGTACATAAGAGCAGATAGTGTGGTGGTTATAGATCATAAGAGCAGATAGTGTGGTGGATATAGTACATAAGAGCAGATAGTGTGGTGGTTATAGTACATAAGAGCAGATAGTGTGGTGGTTATAGTACATAAGAGCAGATAGTGTGGTGGATATAGTACATAAGAGCAGATAGTGTGGTGGATATAGTACATAAGAGCAGATAGTGTGGTGGTTATAGTACATAAGAGCAGATAGTGTGGTGGATATAGTACATAAGAGCAGATAGTATCAAACCAGTGAAGAGAGGAGGCAGCCACATATGGATCAGAATCAGCAGCTCCATCCTCACCTCTCAGTCCGATGTCTACCTCTGCACCACCTATATACCACCACCAGAGTCCCCCTACTTCAATCCAGACAGCTTTGAGATCTTACAAGAAGAAGCCACCCATTATCAGGTCCTGGGCAAAGTTCTCATCTTTGGAGACCTCAATGCAAGAACAGGGAGAGAAAAAGACTTTCTGACCACAGATGGAAACATCTACATATTTGGGGCAGAGAATGACAGTCACGACTCAGAACACTCAGAGAGAAACAGCTATGACAGTACAGTCAACAAAAGTGGCAAAAAGCTCCTGAAACTTATGTAAAAGTTTAGGTCTTCATATTCTTAATGGACGTACAAAGGGAGACTCACTGGGAAGATATACACTAGACTCCCATGTAGGAAGGAGTGTAGTAGACTACGCCATTACAGATATGGACCCGGCAAATATTAGCGCCTTCATAGTCACCCCACAAACGCACCTGTCAGACCACAGCCAACTTCTCCTGTACATGAAATCTACAGAGAAACCATCCACACAAAAGCCACAGCAGAGCAGCCTCTACAACCGACCTCCATCCCATAAATGGTCCAAGACGTCAGAAATAAAATATAAAGAGGCTCCCAACAGACCGGAATTACAAGAGATGCTCCACAACTTCTACAGCTACAAGTACAAGTCAAACCCAGAAGGAGTGAATCAAGCTGCAAAAGACCTCAACAAAATATTCCACACCATGGCCAAATTGTCCGACCTCAAACAAGTCAACTACAAGAGGCCAAAAGAAAAGCAGATCAATGGTTGGTTTGACAAAGAGTGTAAAGCCGTTCGAAAGACCCTGAGAACAGCCTCAAACAATAAACACAGAGACCCCAACAACCCAGACCTGAGGGAAGCCTATGACACCATACAAAAGCAGTACAAAAACCATCCTCAGGAGGAAGAAGCAGAGCTACATCTCTACCAAACTTAGCCAACTCCAAGACGCCCTCCAAGACAACTCCTTCTGGGAAATATGGAGCCACATGGACACAAAGAGCAAGAAAAAGACTGATACCCATATCCAAAATGGCAACATCTGGCTCCAGTACTTCAGAGACCTCTACAAAGACATCCCAAAAGAAGGACTAAGCCAAGAGCAGGAAAACATAACATCAAAACTAAAGGCAATGGAAGAGAAAATCAAAAACTTCCAAAACCCACTGGACACACCAATTACATTACAGGAAGTTGCAGAGAAAATCACTTCCATAAAGTGTAAAAAATCTAGTGGTCTGGATGGAATCCCCCCAGAGATGTTGAAGTACAGCCCACCAGAAATTCAAGCTGCAATGGTTAAACTGTTCAACATTGTGCTGAGTGCTGGCTACTTCCCTCGTACCTGGAACCAAGGACTCATTACACCGATCCACAAGAGTGGGGACAGGTATGACCCTGCCAACTACAGAGGCATATGTGTCAGCAGTAACTTGGGAAAACTGTTCAACAGCATCCTAAACAAAAGGATCATCAGTTTCCTTACCGAGCACAATGTCCTGAGCAAAAGCCAAGCAGGGTTCGTGCCAAACCACCGCACCACGGACCACATCTACACCCTGCACAGTCTCATTCAGAGCCACGTCCACAATACAAAGCATGGGAAGATATACGCCTGCTTTGTAGACTTTAAAAAGGCCTTTGACTCAGTGTGGCACCCGGGCTTGTTCTTAAAAATGCTGGAAAGCGGAATAGGAGGAAAGACCTACGATGTCATCAAAAGCTCCTACACCGAGAACCTCTGCAGCGTGAGTGTGAACGGTAGAAGAACGGCTTATTTCCAGCAGAGCCGAGGAGTCAGACAGGGCTGCAGCCTAAGTCCAACGCTCTTCAATATTTACATCAATGAGCTGGCTGCTGCTCTGGAATCTTCACCTGCTCCAGGTCTCACACTCCATGACGCCCAGGTGAAATTCTTGCTCTATGCAGATGACCTACTGCTGGTGTCACCAACCGAGAAAGGTCTCCAAGACAACCTACAAATTTTGGAGAAATTCAGCTCCACATGGGCACTACCGATCAATCTAAAGAAAACCAACATCATGGTGTTCCAGAAGAGAAAAAGAAGATTTGACCAGCATCCTCCATTTGTCGTAAACGGCTGCACTCTAACAGGAACAGACAAATACACCTACTTGGGCCTGGAAATTCACCAGTCAGGGAACTTTAAACAAGCCATAGAGACCCTGAAAAACAAGGCCTGCAAAACCTTTTATGCCATCCGAAGGAAATTGTATCATCTGAAGCCACCAGTGAGGGTCTGGCTAAAAATCTTCGATTCCATCATTGCTCCAATCCTCCTGTACGGCAGCGAAGTCTGGGGCCCTCACACTTACCCAGATTGGTCAAGGTGGGATTCCAGCCCAACAGAAATATTCCACCTGGAATTCTGTAAGCACCTTCTCCAGGTCCATCGAAGCACCTCCAACAGTGCCTGTCGGGCTGAGCTGGGCAGATTCCCTCTACACCTAGCAGCTCTGAAGAGGTCACTATCATTTCAGGCTCACCTACAGAGGAGCAATCCAAGCTCCCATCACCACAAAGCTCTGATATATACACGTGGGCCAGATGAACCAGGACCCCGGGCACAGCCCTCCCAAACCCAACTGGACAAAATAACCAATCACAGCAGCCTGACAAGAACCAGAATCAGGAAGATGGTAGACGAGGGCCAGGAGAGGTATGTCAGTGACTGGAGGACCGACATCAACACCTCACAGAAACTGACCACGTACCAGAGACTACAGAGAGACTACAGACTGGCCCCGTATCTGGAGAAAATCCCGGACCCCAGAGACCGCAGGACCCTGAGCCGATATAGACTCAGTGCCCACAGTCTAGCCATCGAATCCGGTCGACACAAGCAGAGCTACAAGCCCAGGGAGGACAGACTGTGCCAACACTGTGACCTGGAGACCCTGGAGGATGAAACCCACTTCCTGCTACACTGCACCAAGTACTCAGCAGTGAGGGACACTCACTTCAGGAGACTCTCCCATCTCTTCCCGGATTTCAGCTCCATGAAGGAGGAAGAGCAAATATATATCCTGCTGGGGGAAGAAGAGAGCGCAGTGGAGATAGCAGCGCGGTATGTGAGCGAATGTCATAGACTTCGAGAAAGAGAACTATGATAAGCCATGGACTCCCATAGCCCCCCATCCCAGATGTGGCCCCCCAATCCCCACCCTGGATATGTCCCATCCACCGTTACCACAGTCCCCACCGTGGATATGCCCCATCATAAGCCATGGACTTCCATAGCCCCCATCCTAGAAGTGCCCCCACAGTCCCCACCCTGGATGTGCCCCATCCATCCTTCCTACAGTCCCCACCCCCCATCCCCACAGCCCCAGCCCCTAATGTACACTTGCTTTGGCAAAACTAATTTGTATTTGGTCCTGCCAATAAAGCTTATTTGATTTGATTTGATTTGAATTTGATTTGTGTGGTGGTTATAGTACATAAGAGCAGATAGTGTGGTGGTTATAGTACATAAGAGCAGATAGTGTGGTGGTTATAGTACATAAGAGCAGATAGTGTGGTGGTTATAGTACATAAGAGCAGATAGTGTGGTGGTTATAGTACATAAGAGCAGATAGTGTGGTGGTTATAGATCATAAGAGCAGATAGTGTGGTGGATATAGTACATAAGAGCAGATAGTGTGGTGGTTATAGTACATAAGAGCAGATAGTGTGGTGGTTATAGTACATAAGAGTAGATAGTGTGGTGGATATAGTACATAAGAGCAGATAGTGTGGTGGATATAGTACATAAGAGCAGATAGTGTGGTGGATATAGTACATAAGAGCAGATAGTGTGGTGGTTATAGTACATAAGAGCAGATAGTGTGGTGGATATAGTACATAAGAGCAGATAGTGTGGTGGTTATAGTTCATAAGAGCAGATAGTGTGGTGGATATAGTACATAAGAGCAGATAGTGTGGTGGTTATAGTACATAAGAGCAGATAGTGTGGTGGTTATAGTACATAAGAGCCAGCCGTCTGGTGGATATAGTTTAAAATGGAAGGAAGGCGTAGTGGTTACAGTGAATAATAGAGGATAATGTGACATTTATAGTTCTTAAGGGCGAATAGTATAGTAAAGTTACTAAGAGAAGACAGTGAAGCAGTTCATAAGGGAGGACAGTGTGAGTTATAGTTCAGAAGGACTAACAGTGCGGTAGTTAAGGACTATAAGTAAGAACAGTGGGGTGGTTAGAGATTGGAGAGAACTGTGCACAGGCAATGTACCATAAGAGCGACATTGTTTTTAATACAATATTTTATAAGAGAAAACACTGTAGAAACCAGATATTGTTAGAGGGACTGTATGGGGGACATATTTGGTGCAGGGAGCACTTATAACTACTGTAGTTCCTGTATGGTCCTCAGTTTGAGGATCACTGGTAACAACAACTTATACAGATAATTGTAGGTTCATGTGACAGAAATGTATATGGCAGGGACTGACCTGACAATACCGTTTATCACTTTAATAAGTGTGCTGCTATACTCATGTACTGATGGTGGTTCCGGTGTTGTCTTCATGTACTGATGGTGGTTTTGGTGCATTCTTCATGTAATGATTATGGTGGTGTATTCATGTATGGATGATGCTTCTGATGCTGTTATCATATACTGATGGTGGTTTTAGTGCTGTATTATTATACTGATGATGGTTTTGGTGCTGAAATGATGCACTGATGATGGTTTTGCTGCTGTATTCATGTACTGATGGTGGTTCTTGTGCCTTATTAATGTGCCGATGATGGTTTTGGCTCTGGCTCTGGATTCCTGAACTGATTGTGGCTCTGCTTCTTCTGCTGTATTTATATACTCATGATGGCTCTGGTGCTGTAGTTATGTACTAATGATGTGTCAGCAATGTATTCATGTACTGATGGTGGTTCTTGATTTGTATTCATTTACTGATGATGCTTCTTTTTCTGCTCCTGTATTCATAAACTGAAGATGCTTTTGGTGCTGTAATCATGTACTGATAATGGTTTGGCTGTGTATTCATGTACTGATTGTCGTTCTTGTTTTGTATTTATTTAATGATGATGCTTCTTTTTCTGCTGCTGTATTCATGAACTGAAGATGCTTTTGGTGCTGTAATCATGTACTGATAATGGTTTGGCTGTGTATTCATATACTGCTGGTCGTTCTTGTTTTGTATTCATTTACTGATGATGCTTCTTTTTTTGCTGATGTATTCATGAACTGATGATGCTTTTGGTGCTGTAATCATGTACTGATAATGGACACAAACAAAACAAAATCTACGAAAGTATGATATTACTGTAATTGAAGTGATCTGAAGAATTGTGTTCACACAAGTCATTTTTCCGAGGCAATGAAAACCGCAAAAACAAAAGTTCTAAAAACAATGATGGAATTGAGTTTATTCACTGCAGATTTATAATGAACTTTGGGGATTGGTGCAAATTTACACAGAATTTTTCAAAAATGTTTAATTACTTTGACTTATTGGGAAACTGGAACCGAGGATCCGACACAGTGCCTACAAGTAGTATTCAACCCCCTGCAGATTTAGCAGGTTTGATAAGATGCAAATAAGTTAGAGCCTGCAAACTTCAAACAAGAGCAGGATTTATTAACAGATGCATAAATCTTACAAACCAACACGTTATGTTCCTCAGTTAAATTTTAATAAATTTTAAACATAAAAGTGTGGGTCAATTATTATTCAACCCCTAGGTTTAATATTTTGTGGAATAACCCTTGTTTGCAATTACAGCTAATAATCGTCTTTTATAAGACCTGATCAGGCCGGCACAGGTCTCTGGAGTTATCTTGGCCCACTCCTCCATGCAGATCTTCTCCAAGTTATCTAGGTTCTTTGGGTGTCTCATGTGGACTTTAATCTTGAGCTCCTTCCACAAGTTTTCAATTGGGTTAAGGTCAGGAGACTGACTAGGCCACTGCAACACCTTGATTTTTTCCCTCTTGAACCAGGCCTTGGTTTTCTTGGCTGTGTGCTATGGGTCGTTGTCTTGTTGGAAGATGAAATGACGACCCATCTTAAGATCCTTGATGGAGGAGCGGAGGTTCTTGGCCAAAATCTCCAGGTAGGCCGTGCTATCCATCTTCCCATGGATGCAGACCAGATGGCCAGGCCCCTTGGCTGAGAAACAGCCCCACAGCATGATGCTGCCACCACCATGCTTGACTGTAGGGATGGCATTCTTGGGGTCATATGCAGTGCCATCCAGTCGCCAAACGTCACGTGTGTGGTTGGCACCAAAGATCTCGATCTTGGTCTCATCAGACCAGAGAACCTTGAACCAGTCTGTCTCAGAGTCCTCCAAGTGATCATGAGCAAACTGTAGACGAGCCTTGACATGACGCTTTGAAAGTAAAGGTACCTTATGGGCTCGTCTGGAACGGAAACCATTGCGGTAGAGTACGTTACTTATGGTATTGACTGAAACCAATGTCCCCACTGCCATGAGATCTTCCCGGAGCTCCTTCCTTGTTGTCCTTGGGTTAGCCTTGACTCTTCGGACAAGCCTGGCCTCAGCACGGGTGGAAACTTTCAAAGGCTGTCCAGGCCGTGGAAGGCTAACAGTAGTTCCATAAGCCTTCCACTTCTAGATGATGCTCCCAACAGTGGAGACAGGTAGGCCCAACTCCTTGGAAAGGGTTTTGTACCCCTTGCCAGCCTTGTGACCCTCCACAATCTTGTCTCTGATGGCCTTGGAATGCTCCTTTGTCTTTCCCATGTTGACCATGTATGAGTGCTGTTCACAAGTTGGGGAGGGTCTTAATTAGTCAGAAAAGGCTGGAAAAAGAGATAATTAATCCAAACATGTGAAGATCATTGTTCTTTGTGCCTGAAATACTTCTTAATACTTTAGGGGAACCAAACAGAATTCTGGTGGTTTGAGGGGTTGAATAATAAATGACCCTCTGAATAAACTTTTCACAATTTACAATAAAAATAACATTCTTTTTTGCTGCATTTCACACTTCCAGGCTGATCTACAGTCCAAATGTCACAATGCCAAGTTAATTCCGAATGTGTAAACCTGCTAAATCTGCAGGGGGTTGAAGACTACTTGTAGACACTGTAGGTGACTTTAATGCCCAGTGCTTGGATACAGTTGATGTGACGGAGATGTGACAATTATGTGTCATCGTACGGCCCCTGCTTAATGGTTACAGCTTGTATTATATTTTAGAGAATAGGACACATCTGTAATAAAATAGTAAAATGGAAATTCTCCAACTTGTCAGAAATCCGGAACAAAAAAATAACTTATATTCTCAAACAATAGACGTCCCCGGAGATAAAATATAGCGAGGTCACACTGTGCAAGGCAGAAACTGAGCAAATACTCCGGGACCATTCATCTTCCCTACATCATGTGGGACATGAGAGTTATAACGCCCTACTCCAGCCAGGTGCTGCACATCAGATGCAACCACCCCGCACTCTGAAAGGTCTGCACTAATTGTTATTACTCTGAAATTAATGAACATTGCATTTAAAATGCTAAAGTAGGAGAAGGGGGAGAGGACTATGACTATAAACAAAGGATATAACTGCTATAATACTGCCCCTATGTACAATAATATAACTACTATAATACTGCCCCTATGTACAAGAATATAACTACTATAATACTGCTCCTATGTACAATAATATAACTATTATAATACTGCCTCCTATGTACAAGAATCTAACTACTATAATACTGCCTATGTACAAGAATCTAACTACTATAATACTGCCCCTATGTACAAGAATATAACTACTATAATACTACCCCTATGTACAATAATATTACTACTATAATACTGCCCCTATGTACAAGAATATAACTACTATAATACTGCCCCTATGTATAAGAATATAACTACTATAATACTGCCCCTATGTACAAGAATATAACTACTATAATACTGCCCCTATGTACAAGAAGATAACTACTATAATACTGCCCCTATGTACAAGAATATTACTACTATAATACTGCGCCTATGTACAAGAATATAACTACTATAATACTGCCCCTATGTACAAGAATATAACTACTATAATACTGCCCCCTATGTACAAGAATATAACTGCTATAATACTGCCCCTATATACAAGAATATAACTACTATAATACTGCCCCTATGTACAAGAATATAACTACTATAATACTGCCTCCTATGTACAAGAATATAACTACTATAATACTGCCCCCTATGTACAAGAATATAACTACTATAATACTGCCCCCTATGTACAAGAATATAACTACTATAATATTGCTCCTATGTATAAGAATATAACTACTATAATACTGCCCCCTATATACAAGAATATAACTACTATAATACTGCCCCTATGTACAAGAATATAACTACTATAATACTGTGCCTATGTACAAGAATATAACTACTATAATACTGCGCCTATGTACAAGAATATAACTACTATAATACTGCCCCTATGTACAAGAATATAACTACTATAATACTGCCTCCTATGTACAAGAATATAACTACTATAATACTGTGCCTATGTACAAGAATATAAGTACTATAATACTCCTCCTATGCACAAGAATATAACTACTATAATACTGCCCCTATGTACAAGAATATAACTACTATAATACTGACCCTATGTACAAGAATATAACTACTATAATACTGCCCCTATGTACAAGAATATAAATACTATAATACTGCCTTTATGTACAAGAATATAACTACTATAATACTGCCCCTATGTACAAGAATATAACTACTATAATACTGCCCCTATGTACAAGAATATAACTACTATAATACTGCCCCCTATATACAAGAATATAACTACTATAATACTGACCCTATGTACAAGAATATAAATACTATAATACTGCCTCCTATGTACAATAATATAACTACTATAATACTGCCTCTATGTACAAGAATATAACTACTGTAATACTGCCCCTATGTACAAGAATATAACTACTATAATACTGCCCCTATATACAAGAATATAACTACTATAATACTGCCCCTATGTACAAGAATATAAATACTATAATACTGCCTCCTATGTACAATAATATAACTACTATAATACTGCCTCTATGTACAAGAATATAACTACTGTAATACTGCCCCTATGTACAAGAATATAACTACTATAATACTGCCCCTATATACAAGAATATAACTACTATAATACTGCCCCTATGTACAAGAATATAACTACTATAATACTGCCCCTATGTACAAGAATATAAATACTATAATACTGCCTTTATGTACAAGAATATAACTACTATAATACTGCCCCTATGTACAAGAATATAACTACTATAATACTGCCCCTATGTACAAGAATATAACTACTATAATACTGCCCCCTATATACAAGAATATAACTACTATAATACTGACCCTATGTACAAGAATATAAATACTATAATACTGCCTCCTATGTACAATAATATAACTACTATAATACTGCCTCTATGTACAAGAATATAACTACTATAATACTGCCCCTATGTACAAGAATATAACTACTATAATACTGCCCCTATATACAAGAATATAACTACTATAATACTGCCCCTATGTACAAGAATATAACTACTATAATACTGCCCCTATGTACAAGAATATAACTACTATAATACTGCTCCTATGTACAAGAATATAACTACTATAATACTGCTCCTATGTACAGGAATATAACTACTATAATACTGCCCCTATGTACAAGAATATAACTACTATAATACTGCTCCTATGTACAAGAATATAACTACTATAATACTGCTCCTATGTACAATAATATAACTACTATAATACTGCCCCTATGTACAAGAATATAACTACTATAATACTGCCCCTATGTACAAGAATATAACTACTATAATACTGCCTCTTATGTACAATAATATAACTACTATAATACTGCCCTCTATGTACAATAATACTACTTTAATACTGCCCCTATATACAAGACTATAACTGCTTTAATACTGCTCCTATGTAACACATATGTGTTTATCTTTTATTTTACTATTTTATTCAGTGATCTTTTCATCACTTCTTAATGAATACTTATTACTAAAGTTAAGTTTTAGGTTTGGACTAAATTATTGGGGTGATCCATAAAGGGAAGCCCCCCCCCCCCCGTTTTTGCTATTTTCTTAGGTCACTTGAGGTCACACTAGGGTCTTACCGCTGCCCTCAGTGAAATGAGCTGCACTACACGGCGTGATCCACAATCTGATAGTCTGGCATTCAGGTCACCTGAGGTCACACTGAGGGCTTCTCCACTGCCCGATATGGCTGTGACTGACAATCCAACAGTCAGGCAGTCAGGTCACCTGAGGTCACACTAGGGGGTACCCCGCTGCCCTCAGTAAAATTACTGCTGAATTGTCCAACTGCAGGACACAGCCGTGAACCGCAATCTGACAGTCCAGCAGCAGCTTCAACTTTCACTGAGGGTAGCGGGGGAGCCCCCAGTATGACCACAGGTGACCTGACTGCTGGACTGTAGGACTGCGGTCATAGCCATATCACGCAAACCAACAGTCCGTCAGTCAGGTCACCTGAGGTCAAACAGTGGGAACCCGGGTGTGACCTCCGGTTAACTGAGTGACGTCACTTGCTCACAGCCGGGTCCCCCTCGGCTGTCTGTGATTCCCGTAGCCTGCATAGAGCGGACATATTTTACGTCTCTGCTGCCTCTGGATGTAGCAGAGTGACTTTGTATGGATTACGTTAGATCTTCAAGGGTTTTATGTGGGTTAATAAAGGGGTGAAAGAAGGTGTGTGTATTTTATTTCAAATAAAGGATTTTTTCCCCGTTTGTGTTCTAATTCTTTTCACCTGCAGGATTAGTAATGGGGGTGTCTCATAGACGCTTCCTATTAATAATCCATCACTTGATGGAAGCTGTGATTTTTTGAAAAATCACAGCCATCATTAACCCCTTATATTACCCTGATTGCCACCGCACCAGGGTAAAGCACAAAGATTGGCACATCTAAAGGGAACCTGGAAACTATAGGCCGGTAAGCTTAACATCTGTTGTGGGTAAAATGTTTGAAGGGTTTTTAAGGGATACTATTATGGAATGTCTCAATGTTAATAACTGTTTAACTCCATATCAACATGGATTTATGAAGGATCGCTCCTGTCAAACTAACCTGATCAGCTTCTATGAGGATGTAAGCTCTCACATGGACCGAGGAGAATCACTGGATGTCATTTATCTCGACTTCGGTAAAGCATTTGACACTGTCCCACATAAAAGACTGCTAAGTAAAATGAGAAAGCTTGGGCTCGGGGAAAATGTGTGTAGATGGGTAGGTAGCTGGCTTAGTGGTAGAAAACAAAGAGTGGTTATTAATGGTGCATACTCAGATTGGGCCAGGGTTACTAGTGGGGTGCCACAGGGGTCTGTATTGGGCCCCCTACTATTTAATATATTTATTAATGATCTGGTGGATGGTTTACAGAGTAAAATATCAGTATTTGCAGATGATACAAAACTATGTAAGGTAATTAACACAAAGGAGGACAGTTTGCAACTACAGATGGATTTGAGTAAATTGGAGAATTGGGCTGAAAAATGGCAAATGAGGTTTAACACAGATAAGTGTAAGGTTATGCACATGGGAAGGAGAAACAGATGCTACGATTACTTACTAAATGGGAAACTGCTGGGGAAATCAGACATGGAAAAAGACTTAGGCATCTTAGTGAATAAGAATCTAAATTGGAGTGCCCAGTGTCAGGCAGCAGCCACCAAAGCAAATAGGGTGATGGGATGCATTAGAAGAGGTCTGGGGGCACGAGATGAAAACATCATTCTCCCTCTGTACAAATCACTAGTCAGACCACACTTGGAGTATTGTGTGCAATTTTGGGCGCCGGTGCTGAAGAAAGACATTACTGAACTTGAAAGGGTTCAGAGGCGGGCTACTAAAATAATAAATGGAATGGGTGCATTACAATACACGGAAAGGTTATCAAAATTAGGTCTATTTACTCTAGAAAAGAGAAGACTTAGGGGAGACCTAATAAATATGTACAAATATATCAGAGGGCCATATAGAGATCTCTCCCATGATCTGTTTGTACCAAGGACTATGACAAGAACAAGGGGGCATTCTTTTCGATTGGAGGAAAGAAAATTCCTACATCAGCATAGAAGAGGGTTCTTCACGGTAAGAGCAGTGAGGCTCTGGAACTCTCTTCCTGAGGAAGTGGTGATGGACAACTCACTGAATGAATTTAAGAGAGGAATGGATGCATTTCTTGTTAGCAAAAGTATAGAAGGTTATAAATAGCATAATCTTACAGGTAGATAGAAGAGCGACCTAGATTATTAGAGGAATGGGGGGGCTGCAACACCAAGACAGGTTATTAAACTTGGGGTTAGTTAGTTAGGAAAAACAAAGGCTTAGGGGGATCTAATCACAATGTATAAATATATGAGGGGACAGTACAGAGACCTTTCCAAAGATCTCTTTACACCTAGGCCTGCGACTGGAACACGGGGGCATCCGCTACGTCTTGAGGAAAGAATGTTTAATCATAATCACAGATGAGGACTCTTTACTGTACGAGCAGTGAGACTATGGAGCTCTCTGCCGTATGATGTTGTATTGAGGGATTCACAAGTAAAATTTAAGCAGAGCCTGATCGCATTAATTGAAAAATATAATATTACCAGTTATGTATATTGGATTTTATGACAGGGTGTTGATCCAGGGAACTAGTCTGATTGCCGTATGTGGAGTCAGGAAGGAATTTTTTTCCCCATTGGAGCTTATTTGACACATTGGGGGTTTTTTGCCTTCCTCTGGATCAACATGTTAGGCTACAGGTTGAACTAGATAGACTTAGAGTCTCCCTTCAACCTTAAAAAACTATAATGTGATGTGCCAATTCTTGACAGCTGCGGATTGGTATTTTTAGGCTGTGGGATGCCAATATGCATGGCTCCTCCCGTCCTGATATACCGGCCCCCACCTATCTGCTTTACTGTGGCTGGTTATCAAAAATGGGGAGACCCTATGCCTTTTTTTAAAATTATTTATTTAAATAATTAAAAGCAAACAAACGGCCCAGGATACTCTCTATTTTGATATCCAGACACGGTAAAGCTCAAGGGTGTAGGCTGCAGCCCGTAGCTGTTGTTTTACCCACGCTTGCTATTAAAATATGGCAGAAACCCATGTAATTTTTTCTACAGTGATTTCCCTGGCCAGTCACAGCCATGCCAATACTTCACATGGCTGTGATGGGGCTGGAGGTACCCACACCAAAAAGCTTGATGATTGGCTGCTCTGCAACCTTTCAATAAACTTTATTTGTGTGAAAAAACTGAACAGGAACCGGACATACCGTCAAAAGTGTGTGTTCGGGGTTCAGAATCGGACACAAGGTGTCTGGTATGGACCTTGAACTTTACGGTTCGGGTTGGCTCAACCCTAGTCATAATTTTTGACCGTATTATTACATGATGATTGACCAAGGAATCTTGAAAATGAAGAAGGGCCTCACAGTTCCTTTAGTTTGAATGAAAAGCCTAGTTCTGTCTTCTTCCAATTCTTCTGAATCCAGGAGATTCCTACATGGGCCCCCCAGCCGGAGCCTGATGCATCTACAGTGAGCACCATCTGAGGAAGAGCATGAAGAGCTCTCCCCAAAAAATGGTCTGGCCTCCACCACCAATTCAGGTCCCAGAGAGTCTGTGGAGACATCTGGAGAGGTTTGTTTAGGCCAAGATGTTTTGTTACAACTTCCTCATGTGGATTGACGTCTATCGATGAGGTTAAATGATCCAAGAGTCTCATGACTTCTCGAAACGGAACTCAAGAATAGTGCATAAGCGACTTCAGGCTGGAAACAATAATCAGTTCTCTTTGGGAGGATAGGCCCTATGTCATCTTTTGAGTATTTATTATAAAGCCCAGGTGTTAAGATTCCTATGTGCAGAACATTCTGTATTGTTCTGCTATGCTCTCCTGCAGAGCCAGTATATGTTGCCTATGGTGCAGAGCGTTTTGCAGGATGGACACTCTTAGTTGTGGGTGGTGCTCACGCAGATGCTTCTCGTTCCCGGTGAGTGCTCTGCTTCAATATGGAGCATGTTAGCTCAGGACGCCGCCAGTCGTTCTTCCTGGTTACAGTTGTGCTTTTGGCTCCCGTGGTGCTCAGTGTTCAGATCTTGGCCTTTCGACTTCAGACTATTGTTGAGCTGTCTCTGCCTGTCCTCTCCTGATTCTGTTGTGACTGCTCGGCTTCTGACCTCGGACTTCCTCCTGACCACGTCCCAGCCTGCTTCCTGTATTTTGTTCATACTTTCCTGGAACCCTGACCTTCGGCTTGTATCTTCTGACCTCGTCTTTGTCTGCCCCTTGTGCACTGTCATGCCTTCCTGGTTTAAGATCTCGGCCAGTTTGACTACCTCACCAGTTACTGCATACAAGTAGTGTCTAGCGCCACCTAGTGACAGTCATCACACCAGGAACCTAAGGTTTGATTCTTTTGAGGTTTATGAAACCTTAATTTCCTAGGCTTTGAATCATTATCTGAAGATATGTCAGCAAGAGATCCATGGAAGAGCCAAGTCCTAGCCAGTCATCAAGATAAGGAATCACTGTTACTCCTTGAATTTCGAGAGTGGCCAAAAGAACCATCAACACTTTTGTGAAAACACGCGGAGCTGAGGATAGGCCGAACGGCAGACATGTGAACCATAGTCTTTGTGCAATCCTCAAAAAATGTCTGAGAGTTTTCAGTATTGGGATATGCAAGTACGTCTCCGTAAGGTCTATTGTGGCCAAAAAAATCTCCTTCTCGATTATTCTCGAGATTGAATTTTCATTTCAGAATGTATTTGCTCAAAAAGGTGAGATCTGAGTTTTCCTTCTGATT
>NW_027443828.1:0-34504 GCF_048569485.1 Anomaloglossus baeobatrachus | reverse complement strand
CACGCCTGTTGTTGACTCTTTGCCTGAAAGAAGAAACGGAACTCGAGTTTAACGTATTCCCACCAGTCAGAAACAGACTGGAAGCCCGCCTTGTAGGCCCGCCACGTGGAGTAGGCAGCTCTAAGCTCCTCCAGAATCTCACCCTTTTCCAGCAGAGAGCAGTTCAGCTTCCAGGAGCCCGGGCCAATGGGGAAGCCATGGCCCAGCACACCTTGAAAGTGAATGGCTCTGTGGTCAGAGAAGAAGCAGGGGACCATCGAGTGCCCACTCCGCCCAACCGCCCGAGAGGTAAACACAAAGTCAATCCTGGAACGCAGCGAGCCATCGGATCGGCACCATGAATAGTTCACAGATCCGTGTCCGATGGAGCCAACAACGTCCACAAGAGAGGCTTCGGTCACCATCTCAATGAGCAGTTTGGATGTGACGTCCAACTTGGCAGCCGTTCCAGAACTGCGTCCATCCTCCTCAATCGGGCAGTTGAAATCCCCGGCCATCACTACCGTCCTGGCGGTAGCGAGCTGAGGGCGCAGGGCTTGGAGGAGCTCCAGTCGATCGCTCTTCACAGGAGAAGCATACACATTGATGAACCTGACAGGTTCTCCCGCCCAGGTGCCATCCACGAGCAGTAACCTGCCGCAGACGATTTCCTGAACAGAGTCCAATGTGAAGGCGCTTCCCCTGATCAGCACGGCGACCCCCGCGGACCTACAGTCGCCCCCGCCAGACCAGTAGGATGGGCCATGGGTCCACTCCCTGGCCAGATGGTTGAAGGACCTAGAGGAGGGAAGGGAGCATTCCTGCAGGAAAAATACATCACTAGACTGAGTGTTAAGGAACGCAAAAATTGTCTGACGTCGGAACTTGTCTCTGATGCTCCTAACATTAATGGAAAAGATGTTAATGTTAGCAGTCATTGGAGGAAAGAGAAAGTTAGAGCAGGCGGTGTGCCTTAGTTACCACTCCGGTCGGGCGGTTCTTCCTCTTTGGCACCTGCTGGTAAGGGTATCTCCAGCAGACCCTCTTCTTCTAGCTGATCGAGCAGGGATGGTGCCTCAGTGGCTTCCGACTCCTCCATTTCTTCTTCGGCCACAAGGGACTCCACCATCTGCTCCAACACGTCCGGTTCTGGGAGGAGGCCATCCTCCTCTTCCTGGGGTGGATTGAGGTCCACAATGAACAGCTTGGAAGGTTCTGCGACAGGACTATCTTCCACCTTCCTTTTCCTTTGGCCTGTACCTGAGGAGACAAGAGCTGGAAAATCCTCCTCGGTGAAAAGTGCAAGAGTGCTGAGGCCCTCTGCTCTCATGGTCTGGGGAGGGAGAGTGGGCTTTGGGGGGGGGGTGAGGAGACCAACTGAGGAGTAGGGGAATGAGGTGGAGGTAGTGGAATCCTCAGTAGGGTTGGCCGGGGGGGGGAGGGGTTTGGACAGGGGTGACAGGGGGGGGGACCAGGGAGGGGGCAACAGTTTTCTTACCCTTCTTTTTCCTGGACTCCGTGGCTGCTGGGGCATCGGCTGGAGCCACGGTCGCCGGGTTCTTGGCCGCCTTGTCCTTGGCCTCTGTGGCCTTGGTCGTAGCTGCCTTGGTCGACGAAGCTGTGACTACCCGATACTGGGTCGCCGCGGCAACCCTTGCCCAGGATTTCTCCCGCTGTGGGCAGTCCTTGTAAAGGTGGTCCACCTGTCCACATAGGTTGCAAGTCTTCTTCTTTGGGCAGTCCTTGGAGCTGTGTCCCGTCACCCGGCAAACCCTGCAGGCGTCCTCCTTGCAGGTCTTCATCGAATGCCCTTTCCCGCCACATTTCCTGCAGTTGTGTGGCATGTCCGGGTAGTAGATGAGACCAAAGGAGTTTCCCAGAGAGAATGTCGGGGGCAGGTGCTGGAGACCATCCTCGGATGCTGGTTCCCTGTAGAGTCGAACGGTTACTGACCACTTACCCGTCCAGAATCCGTTGCCGTTAAGGATGTGGGATGGCTCCCTCACCACTGTGCAGAGACGTCCCAGGAACGTGGAGATGTCTCTTCCTGGGGTGTGCGGGTTCCGCATGGAGACCGTGATCCTCTTTTCATCCCTCTGTATAGGACAGGATCCTAAAAAAGAATGAAAAGGGGAGTCCGGCATCGCTGCGTTCATCGCCTCCCAGTATCTCCTGCAGGCATTCACCGTGGCAAAGGTTACCAGAAAAATGCCAGTCATGAAGGTCTGGACACTCAGGGTTTCCGCCCTGGAGAAGCCCTGATCCAGAATCATCTTCTTGCAGAACACGTCGCTGGACATGTCCGGCAACCTACCATCCACCGCCTTTAGCTTCAGGGCGACCGTCTGCCGCATCCAAGGCTCCAGGGTTGGAGCCTTTTCAGGCAGCGTCCGGGCTCCCTCCGGCTGGCTGGCGTCGGAGGTAGGGGCCTCTTGGGCCGAAGAAGCCTCTGGATGAGCCTTCCTGGAGGTCCCTGGGTCCTGAGCCTTCTTGGCTGCCTTCTCTGGCTTGCTTGCCATGGCTGGTTCCTGCTTGAGTTCCCGGAGCTGGATCTTGGATTCTTCTCCGGGTGTCTTCTCCCGCTGTGTTCCTCCTCGAAGTTCCTCTGGTCTCCCCAAGTCTTCTCCGAGGCTTCGTCTTCTTGCTTCTTTCTGCCAAGCTCTTCTTCCGTCCGATCTCCCTCTTCCGGTCTCGGCTGGGCTTCGGAGCTCGTCTCCCTGATCGTATCTCGTCAAGTGTAGCTAGCTCAGTTTGTTCTGATAAGAACAGATACTACACTTGATCTTAGCCAAAAGGCCGAGAAGCGATAACCAGAATTGGTTTGGGCCTCGAGTGGCACCCTGGCCTATGCCGGACACATCTTAGGGAGAGAGAGCGAGAGGGAGACAAACCCACGCCTACACAAGACATTTTGTCACCCAAGCCAACCCTTGAAAAGGCTGCTTTGCAGAGCCAAAACAAGAAGAATGGTGCGTTTTGCAGCCGCCGCCCACTGCAATGAATCTGAATAACTCCTCCTTTAGGGCGCAAGCAACTCCCCTCCCCCTTGCAGTCTTTCCAATTCACGATACAAAAAGACGGACAGGACAGGTTGCCTGACTTTCCGTCACTGCCACCCTTTGCCATCCTTACCCGTAGAAAGCCCTTTCATCATCCCCAAACCCTAATCTTTTCCCTTTCCTTCCCAGCCCCCAAACCCTGCCCTCTGTACCTTTCTCACCACCCGCTTCCCTTCTCCTGTCATCCCCCTACCACCCGGGAAAAAAAGAGATTGCCCCCTCCTTCCACTAGCCCACCCTCCCACCCAAAGAACAACTTCTTCTGCGCAGCTTGTTTTCTAGGCAGCAGCGCTATTGTGATGTCATCGGGGGGCATTGTGACAAGCCGCCAGTGTTCCGTCTCTTCATGTTGTGCACAGTTCAAACGGAAAATACATCAACAGGCAGACTACAGAAAAGCTTACTATCAAAGGTTAGAGGGGGGCTTTCTCAGAGGGCTTTTTACAGTTTTTCTATTCCCAATTAGCCGTTTAAGTGTACTTATTGAAAGTAGTAATTCTTTCATAGGCCGCCCTTTCTTAGTATTTGACGTTCCTTATATTGCGGTATGAGGCTTCGCAGTAGGTTGCAAACATTCATCACCCATGACTGTCCCCAATTGAGCTCAGAAGCTCAATGTCTATCATGACCTCTCTTTTAGAATGTCCAAGAGCAAGCAAACTATTCCTCCAGGAGAGGGCGCCAACAGACTACTAAAGAGATCATCATTACTCAAAGAAAACCCCAAAAACCAATGCATGATAGGAATAAACAGGTAACTTTCTTTGGAGTGGAAGCGGAGAGATCGCACCAGATGCCAATTCTAGATGTTATCACACCTGTGGTCACTGCAGCAGCAGGTGAATCCACTTTGTCCAAAAGGGATCTATTCCATTCAATTGCAAATGATCTAGATAAGACAGAGAACTGCAGCACGGGGACATAGCCGAGTTGGTCAGGTTGAGTGGTGATGAGTTTGCTATTTGGATGAATAAAGAAAGTCAAAAGTGTGAAAGATAAAAAACAAAAGGAGGAAGTGTGAAAAGTGAATGGGCCAAATTGAGGTGCATATGAAGACGTATGCTTTCTTCCAATTCATTAAATCGGGCTAATATGAATCAGGTGAATTGAGTTCTGCTTTTGGAAACTGGGTTAAGAAGGGGTGCACCGTTCCTGGAGGTACTGCAATACCAGGTCAATGCGTGGAGTGGACAGAGCAAGCTCTTTTTCCATCTCCCTGTTCTAAAAATCCATTTAATATATGGTCCCCAGATAGGGGACGTATCAGATATTAAACTGATAAGAACAGATTTTGATTTAATGAAGCTTTCCAAAGCACCACAAAAAATGTATGACCGAAGTCACACCAAAAACAGTGCAAAGGCTAGGATTCGTGTGGACCCCACCGTGAGGAGAGGGTCCCCAAAAATCAACCCCGTCCCTCCGAGCCAGAAGGCCACAGCAAGGGTCAGGGATCTTCGGTGCTCCCCCAAGCCGAAGCCTGGTTGAGCCTTGTCGTTGCTCCCAGCGTCCACCCAGGCATCTTACCCAAGTGGAGTAGAGAGCTACTAGTTGATGGTTTCGCAGCCGAAACTGCCCGGACCGTCAACCGGTGTTGGTTTCTCAGCCCAAGGCTAACCGGACCTCCAACCGGGTGTTGGTTTCTCAGCCGAAGCTGACCCAGACCTCCAACCGGGTGTTGGTTTCTCAGCCGAAGCTGACCCGGACCAGATACTACACTTGATCTTAGCCAAAAGGCCGAGAAGCGATAACCAGAATTGGTTTGGGCCTCGAGTGGCACCCTGGCCTATGCCGGACACATCTTAGGGAGAGAGAGCGAGAGGGAGACAAACCCACGCCTACACAAGACATTTTGTCACCCAAGCCAACCCTTGAAAAGGCTGCTTTGCAGAGCCAAAACAAGAAGAATGGTGCGTTTTGCAGCCGCCGCCCACTGCAATGAATCTGAATAACTCCTCCTTTAGGGCGCAAGCAACTCCCCTCCCCCTTGCAGTCTTTCCAATTCACGATACAAAAAGACGGACAGGACAGGTTGCCTGACTTTCCGTCACTGCCACCCTTTGCCATCCTTACCCGTAGAAAGCCCTTTCATCATCCCCAAACCCTAATCTTTTCCCTTTCCTTCCCAGCCCCCAAACCCTGCCCTCTGTACCTTTCTCACCACCCGCTTCCCTTCTCCTGTCATCCCCCTACCACCCGGGAAAAAAAGAGATTGCCCCCTCCTTCCACTAGCCCACCCTCCCACCCAAAGAACAACTTCTTCTGCGCAGCTTGTTTTCTAGGCAGCAGCGCTATTGTGATGTCATCGGGGGGCATTGTGACAAGCCGCCAGTGTTCCGTCTCTTCATGTTGTGCACAGTTCAAACGGAAAATACATCAACAGGCAGACTACAGAAAAGCTTACTATCAAAGGTTAGAGGGGGGCTTTCTCAGAGGGCTTTTTACAGTTTTTCTATTCCCAATTAGCCGTTTAAGTGTACTTATTGAAAGTAGTAATTCTTTCATAGGCCGCCCTTTCTTAGTATTTGACGTTCCTTATATTGCGGTATGAGGCTTCGCAGTAGGTTGCAAACATTCATCACCCATGACTGTCCCCAATTGAGCTCAGAAGCTCAATGTCTATCATGACCTCTCTTTTAGAATGTCCAAGAGCAAGCAAACTATTCCTCCAGGAGAGGGCGCCAACAGACTACTAAAGAGATCATCATTACTCAAAGAAAACCCCAAAAACCAATGCATGATAGGAATAAACAGGTAACTTTCTTTGGAGTGGAAGCGGAGAGATCGCACCAGATGCCAATTCTAGATGTTATCACACCTGTGGTCACTGCAGCAGCAGGTGAATCCACTTTGTCCAAAAGGGATCTATTCCATTCAATTGCAAATGATCTAGATAAGACAGAGAACTGCAGCACGGGGACATAGCCGAGTTGGTCAGGTTGAGTGGTGATGAGTTTGCTATTTGGATGAATAAAGAAAGTCAAAAGTGTGAAAGATAAAAAACAAAAGGAGGAAGTGTGAAAAGTGAATGGGCCAAATTGAGGTGCATATGAAGACGTATGCTTTCTTCCAATTCATTAAATCGGGCTAATATGAATCAGGTGAATTGAGTTCTGCTTTTGGAAACTGGGTTAAGAAGGGGTGCACCGTTCCTGGAGGTACTGCAATACCAGGTCAATGCGTGGAGTGGACAGAGCAAGCTCTTTTTCCATCTCCCTGTTCTAAAAATCCATTTAATATATGGTCCCCAGATAGGGGACGTATCAGATATTAAACTGATAAGAACAGATACTACACTTGATCTTAGCCAAAAGGCCGAGAAGCGATAACCAGAATTGGTTTGGGCCTCGAGTGGCACCCTGGCCTATGCCGGACACATCTTAGGGAGAGAGAGCGAGAGGGAGACAAACCCACGCCTACACAAGACATTTTGTCACCCAAGCCAACCCTTGAAAAGGCTGCTTTGCAGAGCCAAAACAAGAAGAATGGTGCGTTTTGCAGCCGCCGCCCACTGCAATGAATCTGAATAACTCCTCCTTTAGGGCGCAAGCAACTCCCCTCCCCCTTGCAGTCTTTCCAATTCACGATACAAAAAGACGGACAGGACAGGTTGCCTGACTTTCCGTCACTGCCACCCTTTGCCATCCTTACCCGTAGAAAGCCCTTTCATCATCCCCAAACCCTAATCTTTTCCCTTTCCTTCCCAGCCCCCAAACCCTGCCCTCTGTACCTTTCTCACCACCCGCTTCCCTTCTCCTGTCATCCCCCTACCACCCGGGAAAAAAAGAGATTGCCCCCTCCTTCCACTAGCCCACCCTCCCACCCAAAGAACAACTTCTTCTGCGCAGCTTGTTTTCTAGGCAGCAGCGCTATTGTGATGTCATCGGGGGGCATTGTGACAAGCCGCCAGTGTTCCGTCTCTTCATGTTGTGCACAGTTCAAACGGAAAATACATCAACAGGCAGACTACAGAAAAGCTTACTATCAAAGGTTAGAGGGGGGCTTTCTCAGAGGGCTTTTTACAGTTTTTCTATTCCCAATTAGCCGTTTAAGTGTACTTATTGAAAGTAGTAATTCTTTCATAGGCCGCCCTTTCTTAGTATTTGACGTTCCTTATATTGCGGTATGAGGCTTCGCAGTAGGTTGCAAACATTCATCACCCATGACTGTCCCCAATTGAGCTCAGAAGCTCAATGTCTATCATGACCTCTCTTTTAGAATGTCCAAGAGCAAGCAAACTATTCCTCCAGGAGAGGGCGCCAACAGACTACTAAAGAGATCATCATTACTCAAAGAAAACCCCAAAAACCAATGCATGATAGGAATAAACAGGTAACTTTCTTTGGAGTGGAAGCGGAGAGATCGCACCAGATGCCAATTCTAGATGTTATCACACCTGTGGTCACTGCAGCAGCAGGTGAATCCACTTTGTCCAAAAGGGATCTATTCCATTCAATTGCAAATGATCTAGATAAGACAGAGAACTGCAGCACGGGGACATAGCCGAGTTGGTCAGGTTGAGTGGTGATGAGTTTGCTATTTGGATGAATAAAGAAAGTCAAAAGTGTGAAAGATAAAAAACAAAAGGAGGAAGTGTGAAAAGTGAATGGGCCAAATTGAGGTGCATATGAAGACGTATGCTTTCTTCCAATTCATTAAATCGGGCTAATATGAATCAGGTGAATTGAGTTCTGCTTTTGGAAACTGGGTTAAGAAGGGGTGCACCGTTCCTGGAGGTACTGCAATACCAGGTCAATGCGTGGAGTGGACAGAGCAAGCTCTTTTTCCATCTCCCTGTTCTAAAAATCCATTTAATATATGGTCCCCAGATAGGGGACGTATCAGATATTAAACTGATAAGAACAGATACTACACTTGATCTTAGCCAAAAGGCCGAGAAGCGATAACCAGAATTGGTTTGGGCCTCGAGTGGCACCCTGGCCTATGCCGGACACATCTTAGGGAGAGAGAGCGAGAGGGAGACAAACCCACGCCTACACAAGACATTTTGTCACCCAAGCCAACCCTTGAAAAGGCTGCTTTGCAGAGCCAAAACAAGAAGAATGGTGCGTTTTGCAGCCGCCGCCCACTGCAATGAATCTGAATAACTCCTCCTTTAGGGCGCAAGCAACTCCCCTCCCCCTTGCAGTCTTTCCAATTCACGATACAAAAAGACGGACAGGACAGGTTGCCTGACTTTCCGTCACTGCCACCCTTTGCCATCCTTACCCGTAGAAAGCCCTTTCATCATCCCCAAACCCTAATCTTTTCCCTTTCCTTCCCAGCCCCCAAACCCTGCCCTCTGTACCTTTCTCACCACCCGCTTCCCTTCTCCTGTCATCCCCCTACCACCCGGGAAAAAAAGAGATTGCCCCCTCCTTCCACTAGCCCACCCTCCCACCCAAAGAACAACTTCTTCTGCGCAGCTTGTTTTCTAGGCAGCAGCGCTATTGTGATGTCATCGGGGGGCATTGTGACAAGCCGCCAGTGTTCCGTCTCTTCATGTTGTGCACAGTTCAAACGGAAAATACATCAACAGGCAGACTACAGAAAAGCTTACTATCAAAGGTTAGAGGGGGGCTTTCTCAGAGGGCTTTTTACAGTTTTTCTATTCCCAATTAGCCGTTTAAGTGTACTTATTGAAAGTAGTAATTCTTTCATAGGCCGCCCTTTCTTAGTATTTGACGTTCCTTATATTGCGGTATGAGGCTTCGCAGTAGGTTGCAAACATTCATCACCCATGACTGTCCCCAATTGAGCTCAGAAGCTCAATGTCTATCATGACCTCTCTTTTAGAATGTCCAAGAGCAAGCAAACTATTCCTCCAGGAGAGGGCGCCAACAGACTACTAAAGAGATCATCATTACTCAAAGAAAACCCCAAAAACCAATGCATGATAGGAATAAACAGGTAACTTTCTTTGGAGTGGAAGCGGAGAGATCGCACCAGATGCCAATTCTAGATGTTATCACACCTGTGGTCACTGCAGCAGCAGGTGAATCCACTTTGTCCAAAAGGGATCTATTCCATTCAATTGCAAATGATCTAGATAAGACAGAGAACTGCAGCACGGGGACATAGCCGAGTTGGTCAGGTTGAGTGGTGATGAGTTTGCTATTTGGATGAATAAAGAAAGTCAAAAGTGTGAAAGATAAAAAACAAAAGGAGGAAGTGTGAAAAGTGAATGGGCCAAATTGAGGTGCATATGAAGACGTATGCTTTCTTCCAATTCATTAAATCGGGCTAATATGAATCAGGTGAATTGAGTTCTGCTTTTGGAAACTGGGTTAAGAAGGGGTGCACCGTTCCTGGAGGTACTGCAATACCAGGTCAATGCGTGGAGTGGACAGAGCAAGCTCTTTTTCCATCTCCCTGTTCTAAAAATCCATTTAATATATGGTCCCCAGATAGGGGACGTATCAGATATTAAACTGATAAGAACAGATACTACACTTGATCTTAGCCAAAAGGCCGAGAAGCGATAACCAGAATTGGTTTGGGCCTCGAGTGGCACCCTGGCCTATGCCGGACACATCTTAGGGAGAGAGAGCGAGAGGGAGACAAACCCACGCCTACACAAGACATTTTGTCACCCAAGCCAACCCTTGAAAAGGCTGCTTTGCAGAGCCAAAACAAGAAGAATGGTGCGTTTTGCAGCCGCCGCCCACTGCAATGAATCTGAATAACTCCTCCTTTAGGGCGCAAGCAACTCCCCTCCCCCTTGCAGTCTTTCCAATTCACGATACAAAAAGACGGACAGGACAGGTTGCCTGACTTTCCGTCACTGCCACCCTTTGCCATCCTTACCCGTAGAAAGCCCTTTCATCATCCCCAAACCCTAATCTTTTCCCTTTCCTTCCCAGCCCCCAAACCCTGCCCTCTGTACCTTTCTCACCACCCGCTTCCCTTCTCCTGTCATCCCCCTACCACCCGGGAAAAAAAGAGATTGCCCCCTCCTTCCACTAGCCCACCCTCCCACCCAAAGAACAACTTCTTCTGCGCAGCTTGTTTTCTAGGCAGCAGCGCTATTGTGATGTCATCGGGGGGCATTGTGACAAGCCGCCAGTGTTCCGTCTCTTCATGTTGTGCACAGTTCAAACGGAAAATACATCAACAGGCAGACTACAGAAAAGCTTACTATCAAAGGTTAGAGGGGGGCTTTCTCAGAGGGCTTTTTACAGTTTTTCTATTCCCAATTAGCCGTTTAAGTGTACTTATTGAAAGTAGTAATTCTTTCATAGGCCGCCCTTTCTTAGTATTTGACGTTCCTTATATTGCGGTATGAGGCTTCGCAGTAGGTTGCAAACATTCATCACCCATGACTGTCCCCAATTGAGCTCAGAAGCTCAATGTCTATCATGACCTCTCTTTTAGAATGTCCAAGAGCAAGCAAACTATTCCTCCAGGAGAGGGCGCCAACAGACTACTAAAGAGATCATCATTACTCAAAGAAAACCCCAAAAACCAATGCATGATAGGAATAAACAGGTAACTTTCTTTGGAGTGGAAGCGGAGAGATCGCACCAGATGCCAATTCTAGATGTTATCACACCTGTGGTCACTGCAGCAGCAGGTGAATCCACTTTGTCCAAAAGGGATCTATTCCATTCAATTGCAAATGATCTAGATAAGACAGAGAACTGCAGCACGGGGACATAGCCGAGTTGGTCAGGTTGAGTGGTGATGAGTTTGCTATTTGGATGAATAAAGAAAGTCAAAAGTGTGAAAGATAAAAAACAAAAGGAGGAAGTGTGAAAAGTGAATGGGCCAAATTGAGGTGCATATGAAGACGTATGCTTTCTTCCAATTCATTAAATCGGGCTAATATGAATCAGGTGAATTGAGTTCTGCTTTTGGAAACTGGGTTAAGAAGGGGTGCACCGTTCCTGGAGGTACTGCAATACCAGGTCAATGCGTGGAGTGGACAGAGCAAGCTCTTTTTCCATCTCCCTGTTCTAAAAATCCATTTAATATATGGTCCCCAGATAGGGGACGTATCAGATATTAAACTGATAAGAACAGATACTACACTTGATCTTAGCCAAAAGGCCGAGAAGCGATAACCAGAATTGGTTTGGGCCTCGAGTGGCACCCTGGCCTATGCCGGACACATCTTAGGGAGAGAGAGCGAGAGGGAGACAAACCCACGCCTACACAAGACATTTTGTCACCCAAGCCAACCCTTGAAAAGGCTGCTTTGCAGAGCCAAAACAAGAAGAATGGTGCGTTTTGCAGCCGCCGCCCACTGCAATGAATCTGAATAACTCCTCCTTTAGGGCGCAAGCAACTCCCCTCCCCCTTGCAGTCTTTCCAATTCACGATACAAAAAGACGGACAGGACAGGTTGCCTGACTTTCCGTCACTGCCACCCTTTGCCATCCTTACCCGTAGAAAGCCCTTTCATCATCCCCAAACCCTAATCTTTTCCCTTTCCTTCCCAGCCCCCAAACCCTGCCCTCTGTACCTTTCTCACCACCCGCTTCCCTTCTCCTGTCATCCCCCTACCACCCGGGAAAAAAAGAGATTGCCCCCTCCTTCCACTAGCCCACCCTCCCACCCAAAGAACAACTTCTTCTGCGCAGCTTGTTTTCTAGGCAGCAGCGCTATTGTGATGTCATCGGGGGGCATTGTGACAAGCCGCCAGTGTTCCGTCTCTTCATGTTGTGCACAGTTCAAACGGAAAATACATCAACAGGCAGACTACAGAAAAGCTTACTATCAAAGGTTAGAGGGGGGCTTTCTCAGAGGGCTTTTTACAGTTTTTCTATTCCCAATTAGCCGTTTAAGTGTACTTATTGAAAGTAGTAATTCTTTCATAGGCCGCCCTTTCTTAGTATTTGACGTTCCTTATATTGCGGTATGAGGCTTCGCAGTAGGTTGCAAACATTCATCACCCATGACTGTCCCCAATTGAGCTCAGAAGCTCAATGTCTATCATGACCTCTCTTTTAGAATGTCCAAGAGCAAGCAAACTATTCCTCCAGGAGAGGGCGCCAACAGACTACTAAAGAGATCATCATTACTCAAAGAAAACCCCAAAAACCAATGCATGATAGGAATAAACAGGTAACTTTCTTTGGAGTGGAAGCGGAGAGATCGCACCAGATGCCAATTCTAGATGTTATCACACCTGTGGTCACTGCAGCAGCAGGTGAATCCACTTTGTCCAAAAGGGATCTATTCCATTCAATTGCAAATGATCTAGATAAGACAGAGAACTGCAGCACGGGGACATAGACGAGTTGGTCAGGTTGAGTGGTGATGAGTTTGCTATTTGGATGAATAAAGAAAGTCAAAAGTGTGAAAGATAAAAAACAAAAGGAGGAAGTGTGAAAAGTGAATGGGCCAAATTGAGGTGCATATGAAGACGTATGCTTTCTTCCAATTCATTAAATCGGGCTAATATGAATCAGGTGAATTGAGTTCTGCTTTTGGAAACTGGGTTAAGAAGGGGTGCACCGTTCCTGGAGGTACTGCAATACCAGGTCAATGCGTGGAGTGGACAGAGCAAGCTCTTTTTCCATCTCCCTGTTCTAAAAATCCATTTAATATATGGTCCCCAGATAGGGGACGTATCAGATATTAAACTGATAAGAACAGATACTACACTTGATCTTAGCCAAAAGGCCGAGAAGCGATAACCAGAATTGGTTTGGGCCTCGAGTGGCACCCTGGCCTATGCCGGACACATCTTAGGGAGAGAGAGCGAGAGGGAGACAAACCCACGCCTACACAAGACATTTTGTCACCCAAGCCAACCCTTGAAAAGGCTGCTTTGCAGAGCCAAAACAAGAAGAATGGTGCGTTTTGCAGCCGCCGCCCACTGCAATGAATCTGAATAACTCCTCCTTTAGGGCGCAAGCAACTCCCCTCCCCCTTGCAGTCTTTCCAATTCACGATACAAAAAGACGGACAGGACAGGTTGCCTGACTTTCCGTCACTGCCACCCTTTGCCATCCTTACCCGTAGAAAGCCCTTTCATCATCCCCAAACCCTAATCTTTTCCCTTTCCTTCCCAGCCCCCAAACCCTGCCCTCTGTACCTTTCTCACCACCCGCTTCCCTTCTCCTGTCATCCCCCTACCACCCGGGAAAAAAAGAGATTGCCCCCTCCTTCCACTAGCCCACCCTCCCACCCAAAGAACAACTTCTTCTGCGCAGCTTGTTTTCTAGGCAGCAGCGCTATTGTGATGTCATCGGGGGGCATTGTGACAAGCCGCCAGTGTTCCGTCTCTTCATGTTGTGCACAGTTCAAACGGAAAATACATCAACAGGCAGACTACAGAAAAGCTTACTATCAAAGGTTAGAGGGGGGCTTTCTCAGAGGGCTTTTTACAGTTTTTCTATTCCCAATTAGCCGTTTAAGTGTACTTATTGAAAGTAGTAATTCTTTCATAGGCCGCCCTTTCTTAGTATTTGACGTTCCTTATATTGCGGTATGAGGCTTCGCAGTAGGTTGCAAACATTCATCACCCATGACTGTCCCCAATTGAGCTCAGAAGCTCAATGTCTATCATGACCTCTCTTTTAGAATGTCCAAGAGCAAGCAAACTATTCCTCCAGGAGAGGGCGCCAACAGACTACTAAAGAGATCATCATTACTCAAAGAAAACCCCAAAAACCAATGCATGATAGGAATAAACAGGTAACTTTCTTTGGAGTGGAAGCGGAGAGATCGCACCAGATGCCAATTCTAGATGTTATCACACCTGTGGTCACTGCAGCAGCAGGTGAATCCACTTTGTCCAAAAGGGATCTATTCCATTCAATTGCAAATGATCTAGATAAGACAGAGAACTGCAGCACGGGGACATAGCCGAGTTGGTCAGGTTGAGTGGTGATGAGTTTGCTATTTGGATGAATAAAGAAAGTCAAAAGTGTGAAAGATAAAAAACAAAAGGAGGAAGTGTGAAAAGTGAATGGGCCAAATTGAGGTGCATATGAAGACGTATGCTTTCTTCCAATTCATTAAATCGGGCTAATATGAATCAGGTGAATTGAGTTCTGCTTTTGGAAACTGGGTTAAGAAGGGGTGCACCGTTCCTGGAGGTACTGCAATACCAGGTCAATGCGTGGAGTGGACAGAGCAAGCTCTTTTTCCATCTCCCTGTTCTAAAAATCCATTTAATATATGGTCCCCAGATAGGGGACGTATCAGATATTAAACTGATAAGAACAGATACTACACTTGATCTTAGCCAAAAGGCCGAGAAGCGATAACCAGAATTGGTTTGGGCCTCGAGTGGCACCCTGGCCTATGCCGGACACATCTTAGGGAGAGAGAGCGAGAGGGAGACAAACCCACGCCTACACAAGACATTTTGTCACCCAAGCCAACCCTTGAAAAGGCTGCTTTGCAGAGCCAAAACAAGAAGAATGGTGCGTTTTGCAGCCGCCGCCCACTGCAATGAATCTGAATAACTCCTCCTTTAGGGCGCAAGCAACTCCCCTCCCCTTGCAGTCTTTCCAATTCACGATACAAAAAGACGGACAGGACAGGTTGCCTGACTTTCCGTCACTGCCACCCTTTGCCATCCTTACCCGTAGAAAGCCCTTTCATCATCCCCAAACCCTAATCTTTTCCCTTTCCTTCCCAGCCCCCAAACCCTGCCCTCTGTACCTTTCTCACCACCCGCTTCCCTTCTCCTGTCATCCCCCTACCACCCGGGAAAAAAAGAGATTGCCCCCTCCTTCCACTAGCCCACCCTCGCACCCAAAGAACAACTTCTTCTGCGCAGCTTGTTTTCTAGGCAGCAGCGCTATTGTGATGTCATCGGGGGGCATTGTGACAAGCCGCCAGTGTTCCGTCTCTTCATGTTGTGCACAGTTCAAACGGAAAATACATCAACAGGCAGACTACAGAAAAGCTTACTATCAAAGGTTAGAGGGGGGCTTTCTCAGAGGGCTTTTTACAGTTTTTCTATTCCCAATTAGCCGTTTAAGTGTACTTATTGAAAGTAGTAATTCTTTCATAGGCCGCCCTTTCTTAGTATTTGACGTTCCTTATATTGCGGTATGAGGCTTCGCAGTAGGTTGCAAACATTCATCACCCATGACTGTCCCCAATTGAGCTCAGAAGCTCAATGTCTATCATGACCTCTCTTTTAGAATGTCCAAGAGCAAGCAAACTATTCCTCCAGGAGAGGGCGCCAACAGACTACTAAAGAGATCATCATTACTCAAAGAAAACCCCAAAAACCAATGCATGATAGGAATAAACAGGTAACTTTCTTTGGAGTGGAAGCGGAGAGATCGCACCAGATGCCAATTCTAGATGTTATCACACCTGTGGTCACTGCAGCAGCAGGTGAATCCACTTTGTCCAAAAGGGATCTATTCCATTCAATTGCAAATGATCTAGATAAGACAGAGAACTGCAGCACGGGGACATAGCCGAGTTGGTCAGGTTGAGTGGTGATGAGTTTGCTATTTGGATGAATAAAGAAAGTCAAAAGTGTGAAAGATAAAAAACAAAAGGAGGAAGTGTGAAAAGTGAATGGGCCAAATTGAGGTGCATATGAAGACGTATGCTTTCTTCCAATTCATTAAATCGGGCTAATATGAATCAGGTGAATTGAGTTCTGCTTTTGGAAACTGGGTTAAGAAGGGGTGCACCGTTCCTGGAGGTACTGCAATACCAGGTCAATGCGTGGAGTGGACAGAGCAAGCTCTTTTTCCATCTCCCTGTTCTAAAAATCCATTTAATATATGGTCCCCAGATAGGGGACGTATCAGATATTAAACTGATAAGAACAGATTTTTTGATTTAACAGCATCTTTATTATCATGCACTACTCACAAAAAGGTAACAAACCGTGTACAGTGCCGCAGCCCCGTACACACAGAAATATACAATCCTTCTTACATAGCCATAGAGTACGACGCACTAAACTATACATCACGCTCCTATGCTTATCCATAACACTCAAGCTGAAAGAAAAAGTTAGACAATAAATAACGACGAACCGGCGATTGGGGGATGGGGGTAGGGGAAAAGGGGGATAGGGTGGGGAAGTCACAGGCCCGAAGCTTTATTGAAAGATGCACATAACGGGAAAAGGAGGGAGGGGGCATGGAAGAGGTCTAAACCTCCTCCTCGGCGCTGTCGTCCGGACTGTCCATGATGGAATAGTCTCTGAGCAGGCTGTGGATCAGCCTGCGGCAATCCTGGATAGACATCCTCTCCCTCTTCAAGATGAGCCGGTTCCTGGCGACCCAAATAGCGTCCTTAAAGCAGTTCATAAGGCGCCAAGCCTCCTGGATGGCTCCAACGGTGTGAGTCCCAGGGAAGAGTCCATAAAGTACGGAATGGTACGATAGGCTCCCTCTGGGGACGGAGTTCCTCAGGTCATCCTCCAGGGCAACCAACAGGCGCTGTGCGAAACGGCAGTCCCAAAAGGCGTGCAGCGATGTTTCCTCCACGAAGGGGCACCTTGGGCAGTACCGGGTTTTGCACAGGTTCCGGGCGTGCATGAATGACCGGACGGGCAGTCCGCCCTGTATCGCCATCCATGACAAGTCCTTGTGCCCGTTGGTCAATCCAGCCGATGACACGTTTGTCCAAACAGTCTCCAGTGTGTCGTGATGAAGTCCTGGAATGTTCTCCATTTCGTCCTTGGCTCTGATGAGTTTGTGGATAGTCTTTGGCTTCCACAAATCAGGCTTGAGTCCCTCCAGTTGGTGTTCCCTCACAAACCGAACCACGTCTCCGTAGAACCATGGCGCCGTCCAGTTGTAGGGGAAGGAGCTGTCCCACTTGTCCCAGCCTAACCGTCTCCAAAGGGGGAGCAGGAAGAAGCGAGACATGGACCCACCCGCGGAACCTCTCTTGACTCGCAGAGTTCGGCGAACGCAGTCACATACGAAGGAGGATCGCAGGAGGGTGGGGATATCGGGTACGCCCTTCCCACCCTTGCGAGGATCCTTGTACATGATGGTCCGCTTTACTCTGTCCATCTTGGATCCCCAGACAAAACGAAACACCATCCTGGTAATGGCCCTGCACACGGTGGCAAGGGGGGGCCAGGCCTGGGCCATGTACTGCAGCACGGGCAGTACCTCGTTACGCAGGACCAGTGCTTTGCCCTCACAGGTGAGGCGTCTGAGGCTCCACAGACCGATCCGTTGGGTGATCTTGGTCAAGCGTTCCTCCCAGGACTTGAGGGCTGCTCCTTCCTTCCCGAACCAGACTCCAAGAACCTTGATGAAATCCGGCTGGATGCTGAAAGGGAAGGGGGCGGAAGAGGCCGGCTGCCAGTCCCCGAAGAGCATGGCTTCCGACTTCCCGCAGTTGACTTTGGCTCCCGAAGCCCGTCCGAAGGTCTCACAGGTCTGGACGAGGGTGTCGACTGAGCGCCGGTCCGCGCAGAAGACGGTCACGTCGTCCATGTAGAGCGAGCACTTGACCTCGAAGCGTTCTGGTCCTGGTGCGGTGATCCCTCTGATCTCTCCATTCCGCCGGATAGCCTCTGCAAAGAGTTCTATAACACAAACAAAAAGAAGAGGTGACAGAGGACAGCCTTGTCTGACCCCTGAGAGGACCGGGAAGGGGTCAGTCTTCCAGCCGTTTACCAACACCGAGCTGTGAATATCAAAATACATTAGTTGGACATACGAGCAAAACATGTTACCCAAACCTAACCTGTGCAGAGCTTTGCCCAGGAACTCATGGGAAACACGGTCGAAGGCCTTTTCCTGATCCAACGAGATCAGGGCTGCGTGCACCCGGCGGGCTTTGATGTACTCGACCGTGTCCCGCATGAGAGCCAGGCTGTCTGCGATGCGACGTCCGGGGATGCCGCAGGTCTGATCCGGGTGGATGATCCGTCCGATAACCGTCTTCAGTCTCGTTGCCATCGTCTTGGCCAGGATCTTGTAGTCGACATTCAGAAGGGTGATGGGACGCCAATTCTTCAGGTCGCACCTCTCTCCTTTACGCTTGTACAGGATCGTGACCATTCCTTCCCTCAGAGATGGAGGCATTCTGCCCTCCACCACCATCTCCTCATACAGCCCTAACAGGTCCGGACAGATTAGGTCTCCCAGCGCTACATAGAGCTCTGCTGGGAGGCCGTCACTGCCCGGTGTCCTGCCAGAACTAAAGGATTTGGCGGCCGAGAGCAGCTCGTCCACCGTCAGAGGAACGTCCATGGCCGCCGCGTCTGCAGGGTCAAGATGGTTAGTGATACCTGACAGGAACTTATCGGCGGCCTCGGGGTCAGTAGTCTTGCGGGCGTAGAGTTCACTGTAGAAGTCGCTGACGACCTTCATCACATTCTCTTTCCCGCGTCGTATGCTTCCACTCTCGTCTCGTAGTTCATTCATGGGCGTGTGACCGGCGTGGAGTTTCCTGAAAAAGAACGAGTTACATTTCTCACCCTTCTCCAGGTTCTCCACTTTGGAACGGAAGACAATTCGCTCGGACTCCTCCTCGAAGTGCCTTTTCAGGCTCCTCTTAGTCTCCTCCAGCTCCTCTCTCACGTCCCAGCCGCATCGAAGAAGGTCCTGCAGGGAACGCAGCTCACGCTGGAGTCTCCTGAAGTCCCTCCTCTTCAGACACGCCTGTTGTTGACTCTTTGCCTGAAAGAAGAAACGGAACTCGAGTTTAACGTATTCCCACCAGTCAGAAACAGACTGGAAGCCCGCCTTGTAGGCCCGCCACGTGGAGTAGGCAGCTCTAAGCTCCTCCAGAATCTCACCCTTTTCCAGCAGAGAGCAGTTCAGCTTCCAGGAGCCCGGGCCAATGGGGAAGCCATGGCCCAGCACACCTTGAAAGTGAATGGCTCTGTGGTCAGAGAAGAAGCAGGGGACCATCGAGTGCCCACTCCGCCCAACCGCCCGAGAGGTAAACACAAAGTCAATCCTGGAACGCAGCGAGCCATCGGATCGGCACCATGAATAGTTCACGGATCCGTGTCCGATGGAGCCAACAACGTCCACAAGAGAGGCTTCGGTCACCATCTCAATGAGCAGTTTGGATGTGACGTCCAACTTGGCAGCCGTTCCAGAACTGCGTCCATCCTCCTCAATCGGGCAGTTGAAATCCCCGGCCATCACTACCGTCCTGGCGGTAGCGAGCTGAGGGCGCAGGGCTTGGAGGAGCTCCAGTCGATCGCTCTTCACAGGAGAAGCATACACATTGATGAACCTGACAGGTTCTCCCGCCCAGGTGCCATCCACGAGCAGTAACCTGCCGCAGACGATTTCCTGAACAGAGTCCAATGTGAAGGCGCTTCCCCTGATCAGCACGGCGACCCCCGCGGACCTACAGTCGCCCCCGCCAGACCAGTAGGATGGGCCATGGGTCCACTCCCTGGCCAGATGGTTGAAGGACCTAGAGGAGGGAAGGGAGCATTCCTGCAGGAAAAATACATCACTAGACTGAGTGTTAAGGAACGCAAAAATTGTCTGACGTCGGAACTTGTCTCTGATGCTCCTAACATTAATGGAAAAGATGTTAATGTTAGCAGTCATTGGAGGAAAGAGAAAGTTAGAGCAGGCGGTGTGCCTTAGTTACCACTCCGGTCGGGCGGTTCTTCCTCTTTGGCACCTGCTGGTAAGGGTATCTCCAGCAGACCCTCTTCTTCTAGCTGATCGAGCAGGGATGGTGCCTCAGTGGCTTCCGACTCCTGCATTTCTTCTTCGGCCACAAGGGACTCCACCATCTGCTCCAACACGTCCGGTTCTGGGAGGAGGCCATCCTCCTCTTCCTGGGGTGGATTGGGGTCCACAATGAACAGCTTGGAAGGTTCTGCGACAGGACTATCTTCCACCTTCCTTTTCCTTTGGCCTGTACCTGAGGAGACAAGAGCTGGAAAATCCTCCTCGGTGAAAAGTGCAAGAGTGCTGAGGCCCTCTGCTCTCATGGTCTGGGGAGGGAGAGTGGGCTTTGGGGGGGGGGTGAGGAGACCAACTGAGGAGTAGGGAAATGAGGTGGAGGTAGTGGAATCCTCAGTAGGGTTGGCCGGGGGGGGAGGGGTTTGGACAGGGGTGACAGGGGGGGGGGCCAGGGAGGGGGCAACAGTTTTCTTACCCTTCTTTTCCCTGGACTCCGTGGCTGCTGGGGCATCGGCTGGAGCCACGGTCGCTGGGTTCTTGGCCGCCTTGTCCTTGGCCTCTGTGGCCTTGGTCGTAGCTGCCTTGGTCGACGAAGCTGTGACTACCCGATACTGGGTCGCCGCGGCAACCCTTGCCCAGGATTTCTCCCGCTGTGGGCAGTCCTTGTAAAGGTGGTCCGCCTGTCCACATAGGTTGCAAGTCTTCTTCTTTGGGCAGTCCTTGGAGCTGTGTCCTGTCACCCGGCAAACCCTGCAGGCGTCCTCCTTGCAGGTCTTCATCGAATGCCCTTTCCCGCCACATTTCCTGCAGTTGTGTGGCATGTCCGGGTAGTAGATGAGACCAAAGGAGTTTCCCAGAGAGAATGTCGGGGGCAGGTGCTGGAGACCATCCTCGGATGCTGGTTCCCTGTAGAGTCGAACGGTTACTGACCACTTACCCGTCCAGAATCCGTTGCCGTTAAGGATGTGGGATGGCTCCCTCACCACTGTGCAGAGACGTCCCAGGAACGTGGAGATGTCCCTTCCTGGGGTGTGCGGGTTCCGCATGGAGACCGTGATCCTCTTCTCATCCCTCTGTATAGGACAGGATCCTAAAAAAGAATGAAAAGGGGAGTCCGGCATCGCTGCGTTCATCGCCTCCCAGTATCTCCTGCAGGCATTCACCGTGGCAAAGGTTACCAGAAAAATGCCAGTCATGAAGGTCTGGACACTCAGGGTTTCCGCCCTGGAGAAGCCCTGATCCAGAATCATCTTCTTGCAGAACACGTCGCTGGACATGTCCGGCAACCTACCATCCACCGCCTTCAGCTTCAGGGCGACCGTCTGCCGCATCCAAGGCTCCAGGGTTGGAGCCTTTTCAGGCGGCGTCCGGGCACCCTCCGGCTGGCTGGCGTCGGAGGTAGGGGCCTCTTGGGCCGAAGAAGCCTCTGGATGAGCCTTCCTGGAGGTCCCTGGGTCCTGAGCCTTCTTGGCGGCCTTCTCTGGCTTGCTTGCCATGGCTGGTTCCTGCTTGAGTTCCCGGAGCTGGATCTTGGATTCTTCTCCGGGTGTCTTCTCCCGCTGTGTTCCTCCTCGAAGTTCCTCTGGTCTCCCCAAGTCTTCTCCGAGCCTTCGTCTTCTTGCTTCTTTCTGCCAAGCTCTTCTTCCGTCCGATCTCCCTCTTTCGGTCTCGGCTGGGCTTCGGAGCTTGTCTCCCTGATCGTATCTCGTCAAGTGTAGCTAGCTCAGTTTGTTCTGATAAGAACAGATACTACACTTGATCTTAGCCAAAAGGCCGAGAAGCGATAACCAGAATTGGTTTGGGCCTCGAGTGGCACCCTGGCCTATGCCGGACACATCTTAGGGAGAGAGAGCGAGAGGGAGACAAACCCACGCCTACACAAGACATTTTGTCACCCAAGCCAACCCTTGAAAAGGCTGCTTTGCAGAGCCAAAACAAGAAGAATGGTGCGTTTTGCAGCCGCCGCCCACTGCAATGAATCTGAATAACTCCTCCTTTAGGGCGCAAGCAACTCCCCTCCCCCTTGCAGTCTTTCCAATTCACGATACAAAAAGACGGACAGGACAGGTTGCCTGACTTTCCGTCACTGCCACCCTTTGCCATCCTTACCCGTAGAAAGCCCTTTCATCATCCCCAAACCCTAATCTTTTCCCTTTCCTTCCCAGCCCCCAAACCCTGCCCTCTGTACCTTTCTCACCACCCGCTTCCCTTCTCCTGTCATCCCCCTACCACCCGGGAAAAAAAGAGATTGCCCCCTCCTTCCACTAGCCCACCCTCCCACCCAAAGAACAACTTCTTCTGCGCAGCTTGTTTTCTAGGCAGCAGCGCTATTGTGATGTCATCGGGGGGCATTGTGACAAGCCACCAGTGTTCCGTCTCTTCATGTTGTGCACAGTTCAAACGGAAAATACATCAACAGGCAGACTACAGAAAAGCTTACTATCAAAGGTTAGAGGGGGGCTTTCTCAGAGGGCTTTTTACAGTTTTTCTATTCCCAATTAGCCGTTTAAGTGTACTTATTGAAAGTAGTAATTCTTTCATAGGCCGCCCTTTCTTAGTATTTGACGTTCCTTATATTGCGGTATGAGGCTTCGCAGTAGGTTGCAAACATTCATCACCCATGACTGTCCCCAATTGAGCTCAGAAGCTCAATGTCTATCATGACCTCTCTTTTAGAATGTCCAAGAGCAAGCAAACTATTCCTCCAGGAGAGGGCGCCAACAGACTACTAAAGAGATCATCATTACTCAAAGAAAACCCCAAAAACCAATGCATGATAGGAATAAACAGGTAACTTTCTTTGGAGTGGAAGCGGAGAGATCGCACCAGATGCCAATTCTAGATGTTATCACACCTGTGGTCACTGCAGCAGCAGGTGAATCCACTTTGTCCAAAAGGGATCTATTCCATTCAATTGCAAATGATCTAGATAAGACAGAGAACTGCAGCACGGGGACATAGCCGAGTTGGTCAGGTTGAGTGGTGATGAGTTTGCTATTTGGATGAATAAAGAAAGTCAAAAGTGTGAAAGATAAAAAACAAAAGGAGGAAGTGTGAAAAGTGAATGGGCCAAATTGAGGTGCATATGAAGACGTATGCTTTCTTCCAATTCATTAAATCGGGCTAATATGAATCAGGTGAATTGAGTTCTGCTTTTGGAAACTGGGTTAAGAAGGGGTGCACCGTTCCTGGAGGTACTGCAATACCAGGTCAATGCGTGGAGTGGACAGAGCAAGCTCTTTTTCCATCTCCCTGTTCTAAAAATCCATTTAATATATGGTCCCCAGATAGGGGACGTATCAGATATTAAACTGATAAGAACAGATACTACACTTGATCTTAGCCAAAAGGCCGAGAAGCGATAACCAGAATTGGTTTGGGCCTCGAGTGGCACCCTGGCCTATGCCGGACACATCTTAGGGAGAGAGAGCGAGAGGGAGACAAACCCACGCCTACACAAGACATTTTGTCACCCAAGCCAACCCTTGAAAAGGCTGCTTTGCAGAGCCAAAACAAGAAGAATGGTGCGTTTTGCAGCCGCCGCCCACTGCAATGAATCTGAATAACTCCTCCTTTAGGGCGCAAGCAACTCCCCTCCCCCTTGCAGTCTTTCCAATTCACGATACAAAAAGACGGACAGGACAGGTTGCCTGACTTTCCGTCACTGCCACCCTTTGCCATCCTTACCCGTAGAAAGCCCTTTCATCATCCCCAAACCCTAATCTTTTCCCTTTCCTTCCCAGCCCCCAAACCCTGCCCTCTGTACCTTTCTCACCACCCGCTTCCCTTCTCCTGTCATCCCCCTACCACCCGGGAAAAAAAGAGATTGCCCCCTCCTTCCACTAGCCCACCCTCCCACCCAAAGAACAACTTCTTCTGCGCAGCTTGTTTTCTAGGCAGCAGCGCTATTGTGATGTCATCGGGGGGCATTGTGACAAGCCGCCAGTGTTCCGTCTCTTCATGTTGTGCACAGTTCAAACGGAAAATACATCAACAGGCAGACTACAGAAAAGCTTACTATCAAAGGTTAGAGGGGGGCTTTCTCAGAGGGCTTTTTACAGTTTTTCTATTCCCAATTAGCCGTTTAAGTGTACTTATTGAAAGTAGTAATTCTTTCATAGGCCGCCCTTTCTTAGTATTTGACGTTCCTTATATTGCGGTATGAGGCTTCGCAGTAGGTTGCAAACATTCATCACCCATGACTGTCCCCAATTGAGCTCAGAAGCTCAATGTCTATCATGACCTCTCTTTTAGAATGTCCAAGAGCAAGCAAACTATTCCTCCAGGAGAGGGCGCCAACAGACTACTAAAGAGATCATCATTACTCAAAGAAAACCCCAAAAACCAATGCATGATAGGAATAAACAGGTAACTTTCTTTGGAGTGGAAGCGGAGAGATCGCACCAGATGCCAATTCTAGATGTTATCACACCTGTGGTCACTGCAGCAGCAGGTGAATCCACTTTGTCCAAAAGGGATCTATTCCATTCAATTGCAAATGATCTAGATAAGACAGAGAACTGCAGCACGGGGACATAGCCGAGTTGGTCAGGTTGAGTGGTGATGAGTTTGCTATTTGGATGAATAAAGAAAGTCAAAAGTGTGAAAGATAAAAAACAAAAGGAGGAAGTGTGAAAAGTGAATGGGCCAAATTGAGGTGCATATGAAGACGTATGCTTTCTTCCAATTCATTAAATCGGGCTAATATGAATCAGGTGAATTGAGTTCTGCTTTTGGAAACTGGGTTAAGAAGGGGTGCACCGTTCCTGGAGGTACTGCAATACCAGGTCAATGCGTGGAGTGGACAGAGCAAGCTCTTTTTCCATCTCCCTGTTCTAAAAATCCATTTAATATATGGTCCCCAGATAGGGGACGTATCAGATATTAAACTGATAAGAACAGATACTACACTTGATCTTAGCCAAAAGGCCGAGAAGCGATAACCAGAATTGGTTTGGGCCTCGAGTGGCACCCTGGCCTATGCCGGACACATCTTAGGGAGAGAGAGCGAGAGGGAGACAAACCCACGCCTACACAAGACATTTTGTCACCCAAGCCAACCCTTGAAAAGGCTGCTTTGCAGAGCCAAAACAAGAAGAATGGTGCGTTTTGCAGCCGCCGCCCACTGCAATGAATCTGAATAACTCCTCCTTTAGGGCGCAAGCAACTCCCCTCCCCCTTGCAGTCTTTCCAATTCACGATACAAAAAGACGGACAGGACAGGTTGCCTGACTTTCCGTCACTGCCACCCTTTGCCATCCTTACCCGTAGAAAGCCCTTTCATCATCCCCAAACCCTAATCTTTTCCCTTTCCTTCCCAGCCCCCAAACCCTGCCCTCTGTACCTTTCTCACCACCCGCTTCCCTTCTCCTGTCATCCCCCTACCACCCGGGAAAAAAAGAGATTGCCCCCTCCTTCCACTAGCCCACCCTCCCACCCAAAGAACAACTTCTTCTGCGCAGCTTGTTTTCTAGGCAGCAGCGCTATTGTGATGTCATCGGGGGGCATTGTGACAAGCCGCCAGTGTTCCGTCTCTTCATGTTGTGCACAGTTCAAACGGAAAATACATCAACAGGCAGACTACAGAAAAGCTTACTATCAAAGGTTAGAGGGGGGCTTTCTCAGAGGGCTTTTTACAGTTTTTCTATTCCCAATTAGCCGTTTAAGTGTACTTATTGAAAGTAGTAATTCTTTCATAGGCCGCCCTTTCTTAGTATTTGACGTTCCTTATATTGCGGTATGAGGCTTCGCAGTAGGTTGCAAACATTCATCACCCATGACTGTCCCCAATTGAGCTCAGAAGCTCAATGTCTATCATGACCTCTCTTTTAGAATGTCCAAGAGCAAGCAAACTATTCCTCCAGGAGAGGGCGCCAACAGACTACTAAAGAGATCATCATTACTCAAAGAAAACCCCAAAAACCAATGCATGATAGGAATAAACAGGTAACTTTCTTTGGAGTGGAAGCGGAGAGATCGCACCAGATGCCAATTCTAGATGTTATCACACCTGTGGTCACTGCAGCAGCAGGTGAATCCACTTTGTCCAAAAGGGATCTATTCCATTCAATTGCAAATGATCTAGATAAGACAGAGAACTGCAGCACGGGGACATAGCCGAGTTGGTCAGGTTGAGTGGTGATGAGTTTGCTATTTGGATGAATAAAGAAAGTCAAAAGTGTGAAAGATAAAAAACAAAAGGAGGAAGTGTGAAAAGTGAATGGGCCAAATTGAGGTGCATATGAAGACGTATGCTTTCTTCCAATTCATTAAATCGGGCTAATATGAATCAGGTGAATTGAGTTCTGCTTTTGGAAACTGGGTTAAGAAGGGGTGCACCGTTCCTGGAGGTACTGCAATACCAGGTCAATGCGTGGAGTGGACAGAGCAAGCTCTTTTTCCATCTCCCTGTTCTAAAAATCCATTTAATATATGGTCCCCAGATAGGGGACGTATCAGATATTAAACTGATAAGAACAGATACTACACTTGATCTTAGCCAAAAGGCCGAGAAGCGATAACCAGAATTGGTTTGGGCCTCGAGTGGCACCCTGGCCTATGCCGGACACATCTTAGGGAGAGAGAGCGAGAGGGAGACAAACCCACGCCTACACAAGACATTTTGTCACCCAAGCCAACCCTTGAAAAGGCTGCTTTGCAGAGCCAAAACAAGAAGAATGGTGCGTTTTGCAGCCGCCGCCCACTGCAATGAATCTGAATAACTCCTCCTTTAGGGCGCAAGCAACTCCCCTCCCCCTTGCAGTCTTTCCAATTCACGATACAAAAAGACGGACAGGACAGGTTGCCTGACTTTCCGTCACTGCCACCCTTTGCCATCCTTACCCGTAGAAAGCCCTTTCATCATCCCCAAACCCTAATCTTTTCCCTTTCCTTCCCAGCCCCCAAACCCTGCCCTCTGTACCTTTCTCACCACCCGCTTCCCTTCTCCTGTCATCCCCCTACCACCCGGGAAAAAAAGAGATTGCCCCCTCCTTCCACTAGCCCACCCTCCCACCCAAAGAACAACTTCTTCTGCGCAGCTTGTTTTCTAGGCAGCAGCGCTATTGTGATGTCATCGGGGGGCATTGTGACAAGCCGCCAGTGTTCCGTCTCTTCATGTTGTGCACAGTTCAAACGGAAAATACATCAACAGGCAGACTACAGAAAAGCTTACTATCAAAGGTTAGAGGGGGGCTTTCTCAGAGGGCTTTTTACAGTTTTTCTATTCCCAATTAGCCGTTTAAGTGTACTTATTGAAAGTAGTAATTCTTTCATAGGCCGCCCTTTCTTAGTATTTGACGTTCCTTATATTGCGGTATGAGGCTTCGCAGTAGGTTGCAAACATTCATCACCCATGACTGTCCCCAATTGAGCTCAGAAGCTCAATGTCTATCATGACCTCTCTTTTAGAATGTCCAAGAGCAAGCAAACTATTCCTCCAGGAGAGGGCGCCAACAGACTACTAAAGAGATCATCATTACTCAAAGAAAACCCCAAAAACCAATGCATGATAGGAATAAACAGGTAACTTTCTTTGGAGTGGAAGCGGAGAGATCGCACCAGATGCCAATTCTAGATGTTATCACACCTGTGGTCACTGCAGCAGCAGGTGAATCCACTTTGTCCAAAAGGGATCTATTCCATTCAATTGCAAATGATCTAGATAAGACAGAGAACTGCAGCACGGGGACATAGCCGAGTTGGTCAGGTTGAGTGGTGATGAGTTTGCTATTTGGATGAATAAAGAAAGTCAAAAGTGTGAAAGATAAAAAACAAAAGGAGGAAGTGTGAAAAGTGAATGGGCCAAATTGAGGTGCATATGAAGACGTATGCTTTCTTCCAATTCATTAAATCGGGCTAATATGAATCAGGTGAATTGAGTTCTGCTTTTGGAAACTGGGTTAAGAAGGGGTGCACCGTTCCTGGAGGTACTGCAATACCAGGTCAATGCGTGGAGTGGACAGAGCAAGCTCTTTTTCCATCTCCCTGTTCTAAAAATCCATTTAATATATGGTCCCCAGATAGGGGACGTATCAGATATTAAACTGATAAGAACAGATACTACACTTGATCTTAGCCAAAAGGCCGAGAAGCGATAACCAGAATTGGTTTGGGCCTCGAGTGGCACCCTGGCCTATGCCGGACACATCTTAGGGAGAGAGAGCGAGAGGGAGACAAACCCACGCCTACACAAGACATTTTGTCACCCAAGCCAACCCTTGAAAAGGCTGCTTTGCAGAGCCAAAACAAGAAGAATGGTGCGTTTTGCAGCCGCCGCCCACTGCAATGAATCTGAATAACTCCTCCTTTAGGGCGCAAGCAACTCCCCTCCCCCTTGCAGTCTTTCCAATTCACGATACAAAAAGACGGACAGGACAGGTTGCCTGACTTTCCGTCACTGCCACCCTTTGCCATCCTTACCCGTAGAAAGCCCTTTCATCATCCCCAAACCCTAATCTTTTCCCTTTCCTTCCCAGCCCCCAAACCCTGCCCTCTGTACCTTTCTCACCACCCGCTTCCCTTCTCCTGTCATCCCCCTACCACCCGGGAAAAAAAGAGATTGCCCCCTCCTTCCACTAGCCCACCCTCCCACCCAAAGAACAACTTCTTCTGCGCAGCTTGTTTTCTAGGCAGCAGCGCTATTGTGATGTCATTGGGGGGCATTGTGACAAGCCGCCAGTGTTCCGTCTCTTCATGTTGTGCACAGTTCAAACGGAAAATACATCAACAGGCAGACTACAGAAAAGCTTACTATCAAAGGTTAGAGGGGGGCTTTCTCAGAGGGCTTTTTACAGTTTTTCTATTCCCAATTAGCCGTTTAAGTGTACTTATTGAAAGTAGTAATTCTTTCATAGGCCGCCCTTTCTTAGTATTTGACGTTCCTTATATTGCGGTATGAGGCTTCGCAGTAGGTTGCAAACATTCATCACCCATGACTGTCCCCAATTGAGCTCAGAAGCTCAATGTCTATCATGACCTCTCTTTTAGAATGTCCAAGAGCAAGCAAACTATTCCTCCAGGAGAGGGCGCCAACAGACTACTAAAGAGATCATCATTACTCAAAGAAAACCCCAAAAACCAATGCATGATAGGAATAAACAGGTAACTTTCTTTGGAGTGGAAGCGGAGAGATCGCACCAGATGCCAATTCTAGATGTTATCACACCTGTGGTCACTGCAGCAGCAGGTGAATCCACTTTGTCCAAAAGGGATCTATTCCATTCAATTGCAAATGATCTAGATAAGACAGAGAACTGCAGCACGGGGACATAGCCGAGTTGGTCAGGTTGAGTGGTGATGAGTTTGCTATTTGGATGAATAAAGAAAGTCAAAAGTGTGAAAGATAAAAAACAAAAGGAGGAAGTGTGAAAAGTGAATGGGCCAAATTGAGGTGCATATGAAGACGTATGCTTTCTTCCAATTCATTAAATCGGGCTAATATGAATCAGGTGAATTGAGTTCTGCTTTTGGAAACTGGGTTAAGAAGGGGTGCACCGTTCCTGGAGGTACTGCAATACCAGGTCAATGCGTGGAGTGGACAGAGCAAGCTCTTTTTCCATCTCCCTGTTCTAAAAATCCATTTAATATATGGTCCCCAGATAGGGGACGTATCAGATATTAAACTGATAAGAACAGATACTACACTTGATCTTAGCCAAAAGGCCGAGAAGCGATAACCAGAATTGGTTTGGGCCTCGAGTGGCACCCTGGCCTATGCCGGACACATCTTAGGGAGAGAGAGCGAGAGGGAGACAAACCCACGCCTACACAAGACATTTTGTCACCCAAGCCAACCCTTGAAAAGGCTGCTTTGCAGAGCCAAAACAAGAAGAATGGTGCGTTTTGCAGCCGCCGCCCACTGCAATGAATCTGAATAACTCCTCCTTTAGGGCGCAAGCAACTCCCCTCCCCCTTGCAGTCTTTCCAATTCACGATACAAAAAGACGGACAGGACAGGTTGCCTGACTTTCCGTCACTGCCACCCTTTGCCATCCTTACCCGTAGAAAGCCCTTTCATCATCCCCAAACCCTAATCTTTTCCCTTTCCTTCCCAGCCCCCAAACCCTGCCCTCTGTACCTTTCTCACCACCCGCTTCCCTTCTCCTGTCATCCCCCTACCACCCGGGAAAAAAAGAGATTGCCCCCTCCTTCCACTAGCCCACCCTCCCACCCAAAGAACAACTTCTTCTGCGCAGCTTGTTTTCTAGGCAGCAGCGCTATTGTGATGTCATCGGGGGGCATTGTGACAAGCCGCCAGTGTTCCGTCTCTTCATGTTGTGCACAGTTCAAACGGAAAATACATCAACAGGCAGACTACAGAAAAGCTTACTATCAAAGGTTAGAGGGGGGCTTTCTCAGAGGGCTTTTTACAGTTTTTCTATTCCCAATTAGCCGTTTAAGTGTACTTATTGAAAGTAGTAATTCTTTCATAGGCCGCCCTTTCTTAGTATTTGACGTTCCTTATATTGCGGTATGAGGCTTCGCAGTAGGTTGCAAACATTCATCACCCATGACTGTCCCCAATTGAGCTCAGAAGCTCAATGTCTATCATGACCTCTCTTTTAGAATGTCCAAGAGCAAGCAAACTATTCCTCCAGGAGAGGGCGCCAACAGACTACTAAAGAGATCATCATTACTCAAAGAAAACCCCAAAAACCAATGCATGATAGGAATAAACAGGTAACTTTCTTTGGAGTGGAAGCGGAGAGATCGCACCAGATGCCAATTCTAGATGTTATCACACCTGTGGTCACTGCAGCAGCAGGTGAATCCACTTTGTCCAAAAGGGATCTATTCCATTCAATTGCAAATGATCTAGATAAGACAGAGAACTGCAGCACGGGGACATAGCCGAGTTGGTCAGGTTGAGTGGTGATGAGTTTGCTATTTGGATGAATAAAGAAAGTCAAAAGTGTGAAAGATAAAAAACAAAAGGAGGAAGTGTGAAAAGTGAATGGGCCAAATTGAGGTGCATATGAAGACGTATGCTTTCTTCCAATTCATTAAATCGGGCTAATATGAATCAGGTGAATTGAGTTCTGCTTTTGGAAACTGGGTTAAGAAGGGGTGCACCGTTCCTGGAGGTACTGCAATACCAGGTCAATGCGTGGAGTGGACAGAGCAAGCTCTTTTTCCATCTCCCTGTTCTAAAAATCCATTTAATATATGGTCCCCAGATAGGGGACGTATCAGATATTAAACTGATAAGAACAGATACTACACTTGATCTTAGCCAAAAGGCCGAGAAGCGATAACCAGAATTGGTTTGGGCCTCGAGTGGCACCCTGGCCTATGCCGGACACATCTTAGGGAGAGAGAGCGAGAGGGAGACAAACCCACGCCTACACAAGACATTTTGTCACCCAAGCCAACCCTTGAAAAGGCTGCTTTGCAGAGCCAAAACAAGAAGAATGGTGCGTTTTGCAGCCGCCGCCCACTGCAATGAATCTGAATAACTCCTCCTTTAGGGCGCAAGCAACTCCCCTCCCCCTTGCAGTCTTTCCAATTCACGATACAAAAAGACGGACAGGACAGGTTGCCTGACTTTCCGTCACTGCCACCCTTTGCCATCCTTACCCGTAGAAAGCCCTTTCATCATCCCCAAACCCTAATCTTTTCCCTTTCCTTCCCAGCCCCCAAACCCTGCCCTCTGTACCTTTCTCACCACCCGCTTCCCTTCTCCTGTCATCCCCCTACCACCCGGGAAAAAAAGAGATTGCCCCCTCCTTCCACTAGCCCACCCTCCCACCCAAAGAACAACTTCTTCTGCGCAGCTTGTTTTCTAGGCAGCAGCGCTATTGTGATGTCATCGGGGGGCATTGTGACAAGCCGCCAGTGTTCCGTCTCTTCATGTTGTGCACAGTTCAAACGGAAAATACATCAACAGGCAGACTACAGAAAAGCTTACTATCAAAGGTTAGAGGGGGGCTTTCTCAGAGGGCTTTTTACAGTTTTTCTATTCCCAATTAGCCGTTTAAGTGTACTTATTGAAAGTAGTAATTCTTTCATAGGCCGCCCTTTCTTAGTATTTGACGTTCCTTATATTGCGGTATGAGGCTTCGCAGTAGGTTGCAAACATTCATCACCCATGACTGTCCCCAATTGAGCTCAGAAGCTCAATGTCTATCATGACCTCTCTTTTAGAATGTCCAAGAGCAAGCAAACTATTCCTCCAGGAGAGGGCGCCAACAGACTACTAAAGAGATCATCATTACTCAAAGAAAACCCCAAAAACCAATGCATGATAGGAATAAACAGGTAACTTTCTTTGGAGTGGAAGCGGAGAGATCGCACCAGATGCCAATTCTAGATGTTATCACACCTGTGGTCACTGCAGCAGCAGGTGAATCCACTTTGTCCAAAAGGGATCTATTCCATTCAATTGCAAATGATCTAGATAAGACAGAGAACTGCAGCACGGGGACATAGCCGAGTTGGTCAGGTTGAGTGGTGATGAGTTTGCTATTTGGATGAATAAAGAAAGTCAAAAGTGTGAAAGATAAAAAACAAAAGGAGGAAGTGTGAAAAGTGAATGGGCCAAATTGAGGTGCATATGAAGACGTATGCTTTCTTCCAATTCATTAAATCGGGCTAATATGAATCAGGTGAATTGAGTTCTGCTTTTGGAAACTGGGTTAAGAAGGGGTGCACCGTTCCTGGAGGTACTGCAATACCAGGTCAATGCGTGGAGTGGACAGAGCAAGCTCTTTTTCCATCTCCCTGTTCTAAAAATCCATTTAATATATGGTCCCCAGATAGGGGACGTATCAGATATTAAACTGATAAGAACAGATACTACACTTGATCTTAGCCAAAAGGCCGAGAAGCGATAACCAGAATTGGTTTGGGCCTCGAGTGGCACCCTGGCCTATGCCGGACACATCTTAGGGAGAGAGAGCGAGAGGGAGACAAACCCACGCCTACACAAGACATTTTGTCACCCAAGCCAACCCTTGAAAAGGCTGCTTTGCAGAGCCAAAACAAGAAGAATGGTGCGTTTTGCAGCCGCCGCCCACTGCAATGAATCTGAATAACTCCTCCTTTAGGGCGCAAGCAACTCCCCTCCCCCTTGCAGTCTTTCCAATTCACGATACAAAAAGACGGACAGGACAGGTTGCCTGACTTTCCGTCACTGCCACCCTTTGCCATCCTTACCCGTAGAAAGCCCTTTCATCATCCCCAAACCCTAATCTTTTCCCTTTCCTTCCCAGCCCCCAAACCCTGCCCTCTGTACCTTTCTCACCACCCGCTTCCCTTCTCCTGTCATCCCCCTACCACCCGGGAAAAAAAGAGATTGCCCCCTCCTTCCACTAGCCCACCCTCCCACCCAAAGAACAACTTCTTCTGCGCAGCTTGTTTTCTAGGCAGCAGCGCTATTGTGATGTCATCGGGGGGCATTGTGACAAGCCGCCAGTGTTCCGTCTCTTCATGTTGTGCACAGTTCAAACGGAAAATACATCAACAGGCAGACTACAGAAAAGCTTACTATCAAAGGTTAGAGGGGGGCTTTCTCAGAGGGCTTTTTACAGTTTTTCTATTCCCAATTAGCCGTTTAAGTGTACTTATTGAAAGTAGTAATTCTTTCATAGGCCGCCCTTTCTTAGTATTTGACGTTCCTTATATTGCGGTATGAGGCTTCGCAGTAGGTTGCAAACATTCATCACCCATGACTGTCCCCAATTGAGCTCAGAAGCTCAATGTCTATCATGACCTCTCTTTTAGAATGTCCAAGAGCAAGCAAACTATTCCTCCAGGAGAGGGCGCCAACAGACTACTAAAGAGATCATCATTACTCAAAGAAAACCCCAAAAACCAATGCATGATAGGAATAAACAGGTAACTTTCTTTGGAGTGGAAGCGGAGAGATCGCACCAGATGCCAATTCTAGATGTTATCACACCTGTGGTCACTGCAGCAGCAGGTGAATCCACTTTGTCCAAAAGGGATCTATTCCATTCAACTGCAAATGATCTAGATAAGACAGAGAACTGCAGCACGGGGACATAGCCGAGTTGGTCAGGTTGAGTGGTGATGAGTTTGCTATTTGGATGAATAAAGAAAGTCAAAAGTGTGAAAGATAAAAAACAAAAGGAGGAAGTGTGAAAAGTGAATGGGCCAAATTGAGGTGCATATGAAGACGTATGCTTTCTTCCAATTCATTAAATCGGGCTAATATGAATCAGGTGAATTGAGTTCTGCTTTTGGAAACTGGGTTAAGAAGGGGTGCACCGTTCCTGGAGGTACTGCAATACCAGGTCAATGCGTGGAGTGGACAGAGCAAGCTCTTTTTCCATCTCCCTGTTCTAAAAATCCATTTAATATATGGTCCCCAGATAGGGGACGTATCAGATATTAAACTGATAAGAACAGATACTACACTTGATCTTAGCCAAAAGGCCGAGAAGCGATAACCAGAATTGGTTTGGGCCTCGAGTGGCACCCTGGCCTATGCCGGACACATCTTAGGGAGAGAGAGCGAGAGGGAGACAAACCCACGCCTACACAAGACATTTTGTCACCCAAGCCAACCCTTGAAAAGGCTGCTTTGCAGAGCCAAAACAAGAAGAATGGTGCGTTTTGCAGCCGCCGCCCACTGCAATGAATCTGAATAACTCCTCCTTTAGGGCGCAAGCAACTCCCCTCCCCCTTGCAGTCTTTCCAATTCACGATACAAAAAGACGGACAGGACAGGTTGCCTGACTTTCCGTCACTGCCACCCTTTGCCATCCTTACCCGTAGAAAGCCCTTTCATCATCCCCAAACCCTAATCTTTTCCCTTTCCTTCCCAGCCCCCAAACCCTGCCCTCTGTACCTTTCTCACCACCCGCTTCCCTTCTCCTGTCATCCCCCTACCACCCGGGAAAAAAAGAGATTGCCCCCTCCTTCCACTAGCCCACCCTCCCACCCAAA